>NW_027505340.1:0-132990 GCF_021521415.1 Bidens hawaiensis | reverse complement strand
AACTCATTGCCAAAGAGTTGGGATATGAATGTTGCTGTTATCAAGAAGACTAAAGATCTCAACAGAATGTCTATCTCTGAGATGATGGCTACTATCAAGGCATGTGATATGGACGACAAGAAACGTGAAATAAACCATGCGAATTCTTACAGTGCAGCTGGTTACAACGTTGCCTCCAACAATACTCTTATTTCTCAAGATAGCTTCTCTATGTTCAAGGCCACTTAGCAACCCCCAACCCAAGGAAACTTTCAGATGTTTAAGTCCACTCAAGGCCAGTCTTACTCTACTCCGCCTCAACAAGCTCCAATTTTCTTCACCAAGTCTGCACAACCTTCATCTGCTGGCGATGCTCAAGGTCAGAACTCAAGCCAGCTTCCCTCCATTCCGAAAGAGACTCAGGAGAACATAGCTGTAATGGCAGGGTTCATGAACTGCTATAATGCATTTCTAGCTTGAGACTTGGTTCAACCAGTTGTGGCTACTGAACTTGATCAGATTCACCCTGATGATGTTGAGGAAATGGATATTGCTTGGTAAATCGCCATGGCAGTGTTTCGTGCCAAGAAATTCACTAAGAGGACTGGTAGAAACAATTGGAACATGCCTAATAATCAGAAGGTGGGTTTTAACAAGAAAACTTTGAGATGCTATAACTGTCACGAGCCGGGTCATTTTGCTCGTGAATGTACTAACCCAGCGAAGGAAGGAAACACAGAAAGGGCGCTGGTTCTAGTGGGTAATGCTAGGGGAGATGTTGGTGAGAGTTCGGGAAATGGTGAAAGGGGATTGATTGCTCAACAGTTCTCTTGGGAGGATCAGATGGCTGCTCTCAACATTGGAAATCAGATCGCAAATTTTGCAAATGTTGAAGACATTGAAGAGGAAAACACTGTTGAGGAGCAAGTCAAGGAACTTTAATTCGCATTCATGGCGTTCACTCCCTCCAGCTTATCTGAGGTAAGCTTTCAACCATGTTCTCTAGATTGTGTTGATAAAATCAACTTATATAAACTTCATAATGATAACTTGATCAGAGACATGGAAAGAGTAAAATCAGAAAACTTTAAACTTAAGAAAAATGAAAAATCCTTCTTAGATAAAACAGAAGCATATAAAAAGGATCTCTCTAAGCTTAAGTCTGAATTCAGTATAAAGTATTGTCACCACCTAGATGCCAAGCAGGAAATTGCTGAATTAACTGCTAAACTGGAAGCCTCCAAATTGAAAATTTTGAACTTAAATGCTAAATTTGAAAGAGCTGAATTTGATTTTAAAAAGTTCGAGGGTTCCAGTAAGGTGGTTAATTCAATGATTGACAATCAATTATGGTGGAAGGAGAAGGAAGGTGAGGGATTAGGATACAACAAGGTACCTCCACCTTACAATGACAACTATGTTCAACTTTCTTGTCACCAAAGAACAGGAAGAAAAGGTACAGGACATGAGGTACGATAAACATGATAAGAATGACGTATCTGATCATGTGAGTGCAACCACCTCAGGAGTGAACGACACTAACGTGTTTACTTCATGTGCAGAGAAAGTAATTGTTGAGGATTGGACTGATGAGGATGATGAAGCTTGTGTTTCGTTTAATAAAGACTTTAATTCTGATGTTACTTTAAAACTACCTGCTTTGAATTCTGTTATTCCGACTGTTTGTGTGGGCTCCGTTTTAAAGAGCGACGATTCTTGTGTGATTGATTCAGTTGAAACTTTAAATTCTGATAATGTGGTTTCAAATAAAATTGAAAAACCCAAAAAATTCAACAAGTATTTACCACCAAAATTTGTTAAAGAGGGATGCTCTAATGACAAACAAGGTGATATGTTTCACAATGTGAAACATGGCTCTCGCGACTTTAAACAAACTGGTCCACAAAACCTGTCTAGACAAGGAATTGCCCAAAGTGATTTCTACATAAAACGTCAAACTTGTTTTAATTGTGGCACTCCTGGTCATATTGCCAGAAATTGTCCACATCGTCCATATGTTCCATATTATGGATTTTATCAGAGGAATATGCCCTATATGCCTCACAATTCATACAGGAAAAGATTTAGGCATCATACGGCTAATTCCTCTGACGGTGATTGGAACCGAAACAAATCTGGCAGGTTTAATCCTCATCAGACCAAGCCTAACATGTCTCGGAAAAGGGGTGGAAACCATGTTTCTACTTCAAAAATTAACTCGATTTCTAAACTTCGGCCTGTCGGGAGAACAAATTCATTTGTTCCCGCTACACGCAAACCAGAGACTAAACTATCCATTCGTACAAACAACAGTAAAACTTACAATGGTAAATATAAATGGATGCCTAAGTCTCCGGTAAAGAAGGTTTCTTCTTCCATATTAGATAATCGAGAAGATATGTCATGGCAGCCCGTAACTAGTGTAGATGAGTCAGGTGTACCCAGTGTCAAAATGGACTGGGTGCCAATATCTAACTAATTCCGCACTTTGTGCAGGAGCAGCTATGGAGGAATATCATCAGACCTTGGTATGTTGATCGTGGCTGTTTCAGGCACATGACAGGAGACATTTCCCAACTACACGACATTCAAACTTTTAACGGTGGGTATGTGTCTTTTGCGGGTGGAGAAAAGGGAAAGATCACACAGAAGGGTACTGTAAGTAACGGTGTTCTAAAATTTGAAAACGTAAATTTTGTCCCATAACTGAAGCACAGTTTATTGAGCGTGTCACAAATCTGTGATAAAGGGTTTACAACTCATTTTACTAAAAAGGAGTGTTTGATTTTGAAACCGGGTATTACTATACCAGAAGACTGGATTCTTGTTCGATCATAGAGAAAGGATAATGCTTACGTGATCGACATGAACAAAAACGTTCCTGATGAAATAACCTGTTTGTTCTCAAAAGTGTCTGAGCATAATGCAATGCTTTGGCATCGTCGTCTTGGTCATGCAAATATGAAAAATCTAAACCGACTTACTAAAAATGATTTGGTACGTGGATTACCCGTTAAGGATTTTGTTACCATTGAAAAGTGTGTGGCTTGTGCTCTGGGCAAGAATCATCGTAAATCTCATAAGCCAAAACTGATCAACACCATCTCCTCAGTTCTTCAGCTATTGCATATGGATCTTTTTGGTCCAGTTCATGTTTTAAGTCTCTCTCGCAGTTCGTATTGTTTGGTTATCACTGATGATTACTCACGTTTTACATGGGTGTTTTTCTTGTCCAATAAGAGTGAAACTGCAGAGTTGATCAAGAGATTCGTGGTACTTATGGAAAATCAGTTGAATTTGAAGCTGAAAGGAATTGGTTGTGACAATGGTAAGGAATTCAAGAATGCATCCTTGAATCATTTTTGTTCTGAGAGGGGAGTGCTTCGTCAGTACAGTTCAGCTCGGACTCCACAACAGAATGGTGTGGCTAAAAGGAGAAACAGGACTCTTATCGAGGGGGCAAGGACCATGCTGTGTGATTCTAAGCTGCCATTATTTTCTGGGCAGAAGCTATTAATACGGCCTGTTATGTTCAGAATCGGGTGATAATCAACAAATCACAAATGAAGACTCCTTATGAGATTGTCTATGGACATAAGCCTATTGTCGCGCACTTCAAGGCTTTTGGTTACCCATGCACTCTATAGAACCTCGAGTCTACTCCGAAATTTGGGGCCAAAGCTGATGATTGCTACTTTGTTGGTTATGCGGGCCATACTGCCTACAGGGTTTACAACAAGTCTACAAACAGATTCTAGAATCTTATGATGTTCGTTGGTTGGAAGAAAATGAGACTGATGCTCGTGTTGGTCCGGACTGGTTATTGGATTATAATGAACTCTTCAAACAGTTCAATGTGTTTCCGGTCATCAACACAGAACCTTCAGGTAGCACTACAGTGGATGCTGAGAAAGATGACTCAAATGCAATATCCCACATCTCCCCACTTCTGAATGATGACATCCTAGAACCAGTTATTGACGACAAACCCGCATCCGTCTCTCAGCCGATAGCAGTTCCGGAAAATGAATGTTCGCCAAGTCCGCCTAAAGATACCGCGACAGTTGAGGGGGAGAGTCCTATTCGTCAGATTTTCGAGAGCACACTATTTCCCGATGTCATTCCAAATGAATATGTCGCCAGCACTTCGTACTCACATAGTACAGTGACCTCTGGATGGAAGAACCCCCTTGCTGACATTGACGTGACTTTGTCAAACTTGAATTCTATCAGTGATGTTTCCGATCAATTACTTCCTTCAAGAATTCAGATGGATCATCCAATTGAGAACGTCATAGGTTCTCTTGAAATGGGCGTGTCCACCAGTAGTCAGACTGGAAGTATAAACAGTTGTTTGTTCTCCTGTTTCATATCTCAGATAGAGCCAAAGACAGTAGACATGGCCCTCCAGGAACCCAGTTGGGTAGACGCTTTGCATGAAGAGTTAAATCAGTTTGACAAGTTGAAAGTTTGGAAATTGGTTGAGTTACCGGAGGGAAAGAAAGCACTTGATACGAGATGGGTGTTCCGGAACAAGCAAGATGACACCGGGGTTATTGTTCGAAACAAGGCTCGATTGGTAGTTCGTGGTTTTCGTCAGGTTGAAGGGTTGGATTACACTGAGGTTTATGCTCCGGTGGCTAGACTTGAAGCCATCGGAATTTTTCTAGCATTCGCTTCATTTATGGGGTTCACAGTGTATCAAATGGACGTTAAGACTACATTTCTGTATGGCGAGGTCAAGGAAGAGATATATGTGGAACAGCCACCGGGTTTTATTGATTCAAAGAAGCCAAATCATGTTTACAAATTAGACAAGGCATTGTATGGGCTTCATCAGGCTCCTCGAGCATGGTATGCTACATTGACATCACATCTTCTAGATCATGGCTACAAGCGAGGAACCATTGATCAAACTCTGTTCCGCAAAACTGTCGGAAAAGATTTTATCTTAGTCCAGATCTATGTAGACGACATTATCTTCGAATCCACCAGTGCTGAGTTGTGCGTGGAGTTTGAAGAAGTAATGAAGAAACGTTTTGAGATGAGTTCGCTGGGTGAAATGACAACATTTCTGGGATTACAGGTTCGCCAAAGCTCGGTAGGAATTTTACCTGCATCAAGGGAAGTATGTTGAAGATATGCTCGCAAAGTTTGAGTTTCAAGATTCCAAGAGTGTTAACACTCCCATGGCGGAAAGGCCTTTACTGTCATCTGATCTGGAAGGGAGTCTCGTAGATCAAACATACTATCGATCAATGATCGGGTCTCTAATGAACCTCACCGCCAGCCGACCCGATATCATGTTTGCAGTCTGAAATCTACATCTGCCGGATGCCAGTTCTTAGGAGATCGTCTCATTTCATGGCAGTGTAAGAAACAACAGACGGTGTCCACCTCGACTGCCGAAGCGGAGTATGTTGCTGCATCAGCCTCCTGCTCTCAGGTTATCTGGATGTAAAATCAACTACTGGATTACGGTTTGGAATTTCTTGATACTCCCATTTTTTGTGATAATGATGCTGCCATTGCAATTGTTAAGAATCCCGTTCAGCATTCTAAAACCAAGCACATTGACATTAAAATTCATTTTATCCGTGACTGTTACGACCGGAAGCTAATTCATCTTGAACAGGTCCACACTGATAATAATGTGGCGGACCTATTTACGAAGCCGGTCGGAACAGCCAGATTCAATGTGTGTAGGGTTTCTCAAAATGCTGCGTTTTGAAGACTAAGTATTTTTGAGGTTTAAATTGTGTACATAAATTTTTTTTTGAGTCATATTTTTTGTACAAATTTAGGGGCAGAAAAAGAAAAATACAAAAAGAGTGTGCGTGTGTGCGCGCGCGCGCTTAGAAAAATACAAAAAGAGTGTGCGTGTGTGTGTGTGCGCTTATTTAAAAAAAACAAAATATAAAAAAATATAAAACATTTAATAATTTTTGTTCTCTTGCTTAAAATCATGCTGGTTACTCAAGTTCAACGGACATATTTCATATGTTTGGTCCTGTCATCAATTCATGACTCACGGGATAGCCATTAACCTTAGGACTGAAAGTGACCGGGGCAACTAAACATACATAAAAAAATTAATTTTTGGTTTAACTATCGGTTTATGTTCTTTCACGGAAAATCATGTCGGCCACTTAAAGTTTGATGGACACATTTTATTATGTGTTTGGTCCTATTGTCTACCTGTAGACACATAGGATAGCCATTTACCTGAAAACTGAAGGCAGCTGAGGTGATTGGATTTAAATCGTCTTTGGAATATCATCTAGGAAATGATATTATTATTCAGCTAAAAGCTTTTCAGATTGCTTAAAGTTTTTCAAATGAAAATTGATCCAACCTTTGAGAAATGGTAGATAAATTAATTTTGAGTGCCTAACGTGTGAAGTTATTAGGCTAAAAAGGCTTTTGATTAGTTATTGATGTGTGTGGAAGCTTTTCATGATAATTAAAAGTTTGAAGTGATATAAACTAAATCTGCTAAACTTATTGTGGAGAGTCATTTTGAAAATATTTGCATGTCCCTAGACACATCTCTCCGAATGATTGGTAGAAAAGCAATTACCCAGTCATACACGAGCCCGTTAGTATATTGATCGCCAAAAAGGTTATATTTCATATTAAAAAGAATTAAAAATTATTATCTAATTTATCATTAAATTGTTTTCTAAAAGCTTAAAGGGGTCTCAGGGAACTACAGGGGTGGGGCACTCAAATAAGTCCTAAACACCCTGAATGTAAAGCTTGTAAGTCCGGATAGCATGTAAGTCAAACGTTCAACCTTAAAGCTTAAAATTGTTTTGTACAAAGAAAAGTATTTTGATCAAGTACTAAGGGGTTGGAGTCAAATTGGGGTGATCTGGGGAAAGCCAAATACGCCTTGAGAATAGATAGGGGGCATCAGAGGTCCATAAGTGATGTCCATGTAAGTTTTATGCCTAATCGAATCTAATCATATCACTATCGCAATGAAATTCATGAAAATTACCTACTATCAACCATTTCATTATGTCACAATAATGCTGAAAATGAATCATTGTGAAAGTACCTTAATCAATATGATCTCATGTTCGGATCTTTTCAAGGTGGTTTTTAAATAGCTGAAATTTGACCCCAATATACTTTGATTTTCTAAAGACTGGATAGGTAAATTTTATTTTAGTTTAGTTTTATTTTATTTTTATTTTTCTATTCTCATCTACTTTCATTTATTTTATTTTTGCCTCGTGTTTACTCATGTCTAAACAAAGTTTTTAAGAGATCGTTTTTCACATAAGTCGGGATACTTTTCAAAGTGCGCTGAGATATTTTTAAAGTGTAACCGTTCTCGGTTAGAGTTATCGGTTAAACATGATTTCTGAGTTCTCGGCTCTATCATTTTTGGTCCTAGTTGCTTATGATGATGATGTTCTCGGCTGCTTCTTATTCTCGGCCAGATTTAAGAGTTCTATGCCTTCAGTGAACAGTTCTCAGCCACATGTTTTCGGCAAAACATTGTTTTCGGTCTGGTCTGATGTGACCAGGTAGTTTATAAAGGCACTCATTAATCTTGAAAAATACAACTTCTCTTATCTTCTACAATCTTCTCTCACTCTAACCATCAAATCTTTCACCTATCTCGCTGCCTTACTTCTTTTCTTGTCTCCTTGAGATTCTCAAAATAAAAAAAAATTTCTTTAAATAGGTAAGGAACTCTATTATGGTTGAGAGATTGTTAGAGATTATTTGATTTTGATTCATCATTCAAACGGTTTGTTTGATCTATGTTGAAGTTACTGATGGTTGGCTTTAGTCATTGATTGTAGTTACAGGTTTGGTCATTAATGGTGATTGGTGGCATGTTGAAGATGATGAACAGTGCTCTGAGGTTTTCGGCATGGACTGACCAGATTCTTCTGGTCAATCAGAGAGATATTCGTTTTGAAGAGTTGTTAAAGCATTCTCGGTCAAACCTTGACCGAGGATTTGTTGATCCTACCAAAGATACATCGTGCTTGACTTTTCTGAGTCAATCAAGCCTAATATTCGTTGCTATCCATGATGACGAACATCATGTTTATCTATTTCATATGGATAGTAGCATGACCTGTGTCGGACTCCCAGCCAGGTTTTTAAATTAAGGCGCTAAATATGACACTAAACCTCCAAGTGTCTATTTCGAAGCCACAGTATATACACCAAATGGCCTAAATAAAAGTATAGATTGATGATGATTGTCTACCGCCAAAGCAGTTTTGATCAAGCAATAAACCAAGGGGGAGAATGTTAGGCTATATTTGTGGTTTATGCTTGTATGTTGGGCTTAGGTAGGGTATATTATGTAAACCGAGAACTTTATGGTTCTCGGTGGGCTTTGGGCTTTTGTTGGGCCAGTATGCTGGTACCCTATATATATAGATGTCTTTGTATAGGGTTATAGTTGTTCATTCACGTGTGATTTTGGCCGTCTAAGGGTTATCATAGACAAGTATTGTACTGTTAGTGCTTAAGCACCCGACATTAATATTAATGTGTGTTTTGAAGCCATTTGTGTGTTTTACGTGTTTGTGTTTGTTAGGATTCTTGAATCATCTAGCGTTGGATTTCCGCACCAACACCTAGATTGTTGATATCATAATTGTAGTGATCCAGATTCGGGACTTACAACTCAAAATATAATCAAAAACCAAAAAAGTAAAAAAAAAAAAAACTAAAATGTTTCCTCCGTTTTTCTCGTTCCATAAAGGAGAGAGAGAACGAACCGAAACCGAAAAATCGACAGAAATGAAACAAAAAGCCAAAACCGAACCAAATCAATCGAAATCAAAAAATCGATCAAAACGAAACTAAGAAACTGAAACGAACAAAAACGAAACTAAAAATCGGACACAAACGAAACAAAAAACAAAAAACAAAAAACGAGTCTAGGATCGACCAAAAAGAAACCAAAACCCAACCTGTCATGTGCGAAAACTTGTGTTGGCTTGAAACCTTAACCGAACCCATTCAAATCTCAAACCCGTTTCGTGCCGAAATTTGTCTCGTACGGAAACCGGTTCCGATCCGAAACCTGCCACATTTGCTTAGGACATTAACCCACATCGACCCATTTCTTTGAATACTTTGACCAATTTTGACCCGAAAGTAACAAGATGAAATTTCAAACGACCCATTTTGACCCATTTAGTTAAAATCTCTGACCCAAATCAACCTATTTAATTATTAGAACAAGCCAAATTGACCCATTTGAAATTGTTTGGGTCAAGATTGTCACCCCTATTTATGGATCGGGTCCCTTAAAAAGTTTACTTTCAGACAGTGTCCTTTATATGACAACTTTTCTTACTTTTCGTCCTTTACAATAACTAACATTAAGTCTTTCTGTTAAAGCACCTCATGTACAGTGCACATGAGGGTATTTTAGTCTTTTTGCCCCTATTAGTTTATTAATGATTAAAAATAAATAGATATACTATACGAGTAAAAAAACTAAAATGCCCTCATTTGCTCTGCACATGAGGTGATTTAACAGAAAAAATTAACGTTCGTTAGTGCAAAGGATGAAAAGCTAAGAAAGTTGCCATATAAAGGACACCACATGAAAGTAAACTTTTTAAAGGACCTAATCCATAAATCAGCTATGTTTAAAGGAAAAAATTTGTATTTCTGTCTAAAAGAAATTAAAATGGAAAGAAATTAGTTAGATTGGTAAGCCATAAACATTTTAAAAGCAAGGTTGTGAGTTCAATTCCCACCGACAACATATATTTCATTTTATAATTTCGATTTAGAACTGTTAAAATGGAACAATTTTAAATAAACCAAATAGACAATGAAATGGAATTGTTAAATTAGAAATTCGTACAGTTTGGCAACCTATTTGGAAGGCCAAGTTGAATGTCGCGTAGACAATAAGTTTTTTTTAATAGTATGGTTAGATTCTTTTCATAGTATAGCTAGATAGTTAGATTAGATTACCCTTTACCTTTAACTTACAATACCCTAATGACAAAACCAATGGTAGATTCCAAGAACAACGAACATGTAAAAGAACAAAAGAGTCCAGACATCACCTTCCAGCAACAACGGCTCTTTCGACGTTCGATCGCAACAATACCCATGGCGACGATCCTTCGTCTGGTAAGTTCTCTTTCTGGCGATTTTTTATGGTTGATGCAAACCTCTTGTTATAATCACGACCTTGCTTACTTGAGCTTCTAGCATGTTCTTTGAAATAATGCTTTACATTGTGTCATAAAAAGAAAGGTCTAGAATTTTTTCTTTCGTCTTAAGGGTGTTTGTTGATTAAACGATAACAATTGTAAATCAAATTTTGGTACTACAAAAGTTTCTCTTTCTATTGAAAGATGTAATTTTGGAAAGTTTAGGTATCATACATTGTTAATTATGTGTTTATGTGTATGTGTGGTATTTTTCGACAAGAGTTGCTGCTGACTGGGTTTGATATTACTGTTGCTAACCCATGGGTTCAGCATTGCTTGACCCATAGTATGCGAATTGATCTTTTTAATTTCGTTACTTTATTTCATGTGTTCATCTATAGTTTATAATGATTTGTAATATAAGTAAATGAGTTGATTTTTTTTTTTTTTTTTTTTTTTTGCATATTTCATGTCAATTAACAATCTGCTAGGGTATATTTAGTGTAACTTATGTAACTTCCTCGTTTTAAGAAGTTATCGAATAAAATAATATAAATTTATTTTAGTCGTGTGCAGTGTTGCATTATTTAATTTAATTAAGTTATCATAAGGTGAGACGAAAGGATTATGATGATTTATGGGCTTGAACACGATTATGGGTCTAAAGCCATGGGCTTAGCGTATATAAACCACCCAAAAACCTAATTATCATTATTGCCTCATCATGCATTTAACATTCCAATCATCAGACACACATGTCACACCCCGACCAAAGACGGAACATGCCGGGGCGTAACGTATTGATTGAACAGTAGCTCAAAAGACACTAATTAAAGCGACAATAATTATTTAACTTCATTAACATTAAACAAGTACACAAATTCAATAAGTAAATACATCATAACTAGTAGTTTGAATAAATATCCAAAGGTCAACTAACTATCTTCGATCTTGAATATATCAAATACTTCAACCTGTAACATGTATGAAAATAGATTTTGTCTACACGAATGTTGGTGAGAATACATAAGTTTTAGTTGTATGTATGTATGTATATAAATATATAGGTAAATCACAATTCATATGTAAATGATGAGCATTACAAAACTTAAGAAAATATAAACAACCAAATAGATGTGGACCCGTTTCTATTGATACAAAATCAATGTACTTAGGTAAATGTATGATCATACTAGATGAGAATAGATGAGGATGAGATACCAACCACCAAACATAAAATAAACACTTAAGCACATAGAGCATAATCATAAAGCATGCAATAATCACACATAAACATAAATTGAAATGTGTTTTGAATAAATGAGGAAATAAAACATGAGAAAAGTTAATAAGGTATACAAGCTACCCCCAAAATATAAAATATGGAAAGGGGGGTGGTTATGTAAACTCATTTTAACAGGCGTATTAATGAAATGAGATAGCGATAAAAGTTTAAGATAAAAGCGGACGAGCTCCTCGAGATACGTCGACAAAAGTTCCTGTTTTTAAATATACAATGAGTTATAAACGAACAAGTAAAATAAAGAAATGACTAAATGACGGATTTGGGATATTTACGGACGCGTTAAATAATTCTTTTATTTTTAGGTTGTAAAGGTGTTAATAAAGCGAATACGACTTTATATGTTTACAAGGATTATTACATGCATTTTATTATTATTATTATTATTATTATTATTATCATTGCATTTAGGTTTGATTTCCATATAAGTAACATAAATATCAATTATGGTTAAATAAATGAATATTATATCTAATAAAATATAAGGTCATTAGTTCGGTTTAATTAGCTAGTGGTAAAAAAATATATTAGTTCCTTTTCTTTATTTATAAACATATGTAAATGTATATAATTTATTTAAGGATAATAATAGTAATAAATTAAAATAACGGGGGAAGTTATAAGGTTTGATTTGCTAGAATAATATTTATTTAGCATTATGGTTATGTCATAATAGTAAAACAACAAGAAAAAGATTTTTAAAAAAATAAAACCTTTAGAACCGGGCCTGGGGGACTCGAACCCACGCGCCAGGCTGGTTCTTAGATCCAACAATGGCCAGCGCCTTATTTTGATTATGAAACTGAAACGCAAGTTGATAAGTAATACCAGCCATGTTCTTCCCCATTACAAAAATAAACCCTAGATTCAAATTAGGTTAATTGGTTATGGTTGTTTAAAATTGGTTTGGGGTTTATGTTTGCTAGACAAAAACGAATTTGAATGCATATAAACATTACCCGAAACGTTGGCCGATTGAGGGAAATCGGGTCTAGGGTTCACGGCTTCAAAACAGTCTCTACTTCGATCTAGACGGCTTCAAATGACAGAATTAGGTTAGGGCTTAGGTTTGCGCTGTTACGAGGATGGTGTGGTGCCGTTTAATTGAAATTTGGACAAGTATATATAGGGTATTGAGGTCAAGGTAGCAGCGGTTTAGGTTTTAATGCAAGATTACACACGATCGTTCATCATAGCTGTAAATTGATGTAAATTTCCATAACTATAAGGTCGCGTTCAACCATACTAACAAAACCCCTGATTTTCCGGCTTGATTTGCGATGAAAACAAGAGGTGGGGGGTCCGACGGCGGAGGGAAGAAACAAAAAAAAAGATAATATAATTAGTTTAAAAATTTTGTAATTAGGTCCCTAGAGTTGGTTTAGTTAGTCGAAATAGTACGAAACCTAAAAGTTTAATAGTTAACAAGTGAACGTAATGGAGTAAGCGTTAAAGGAAACGAAGACAAAACTAAATAAAAAAATATTCGATGTTTATATTAGATAAGGAATATTTGAGTAAGAAAATAACTAAATAAATACAGGTCGGGTTTTTGGGTTTTAAAAATAACGAATGTTACAACACACATACTCACCCCTGTACTAGACATTCCTTTCATCCTTTTCAAGATCTAGAAGGTTCTTTAAGGTTTCAAGTATCCAAGATCTAATCTAGTCTTATAATCAAAGGTATGTATGTATTAGAGATCTATTATTTTCATTTCTCTTCATTTTGTTCTTGTTTGTTATGGGATACTAATAAATGAACAAAACGGAATTATAAAAGATGGAGCGAAACGAACCAAGTCAAACCCGACCTAAATAAACTCTAGTTAAACCGAATAAAAAGCTAGAATTTGGTTTAAATGATTTAACACAAAAAGAATAATAATTAATAAAGATAAAAATACTAATAACTAGCTAGATACACACACACTTTAAGATCTGTTCGCGTGAATGGATTCATTTGATTACGAGGTCGGACGGGAACTGTTGAAGGGCGTGTTAGACCCAAGTCCATGTTCCAGCAGAATGAGTCGTAAAGGACTCGAACCGGTGTTCAATAGGGGTGCGAGACTCGACCCCACTCGAGTCAAACTAGGAACTAGAGCCCAAAGGAATGGTTCGGCTCGAATTGTGTTGAGGCAAGATTTGAGTCAAACTGTGAGGGCTTAACTAGACCCAAACTGTTGGATTCAATTGGAATCAAAAGATGAACTCGATTAGAAATGGCGAACTCGAGCCAAAAAGGAACCGACTCGAGTGGGTTAGGATTGACTCGAGTGAAACAAGTGGTCGACTCGAATAAGGACTCGAGCCAAATCCCAAACTCGACTGGAATTAGGACTCGAGCCAAATCCCAAAATCGACTGGAATAAGAAACTCGATCCAAAACCCTAACTCGGCTGAAACAGAAACTCGAGCCAAACCTCAAAACTCGACTTGAAATCAATCGACTCGAGTAGATGGAGGCTCGGGTCGGCTCGATGGACTTCAAGGACTCGGCTCAGCAGTGAATAAAGATAAGTGAACCAAAACCCAAACCCATGTCTTGTTGTCTTCGTCGCCGGATGGCTGGAATTACGAGGCGGCGGCTGAGGTTCTAATAAGAGAAGATGAGGAAGGAGAAGTAGGTAAGGGGAGGGGGGGCTTGCTTATAAATGGCCAGGTGGAGAAGGGGTGTTGTCGTAATAAGTAATAATAATATTAGTAATTATACTTTAATAATAATAATAATAATAATAACAGTAATAACAATAAAAGTGATAATAAAAGAAAATGATAAGAAAATAAACGAGCCCCGAAACCGAGACCCGACTCGTTTAGAACCCATAACCGACTCATAATAAACCATTAGCATTTAAAACTCGCTGAGAATATATGAGCTCGCTAATAAGGGTTAACTGATAAGTGTAAAAGAAACTTAACCGAACTCGATCTAAATGCGAACCCGACTCATTACTAGTTATCTCCCGTGTGTTCGTAAAGACACATAAACACATGAATTCGTAAAGAATCGTTACCTAAAGACCGGTTCATAAATAATTAAGTCAGGATCCACCAAACTAATAAATTAAGAGTTCGTTAGGAGATCGGCTCGATAACCAATAAAGTCGGCTTTGTTGACATAAGATTATTAAATAATAAAAGATAGATAATTAATACGTGTTATTTAATAAAAAGTTAGTCGAGCTCAACTGAATAAAGGAATCACGATTAACTCCGAGCGTAACATGATCCAGGTGAGTTCTAGCCCCTTATCTGTGTTACGTTTTTCGGGGCTGTGTGCATACTACGATGTGTTAGATTTATACACTTACCTTAAATGGTAGGTGTATATTAGGTATATGTTTCCGTATGATTGTGAATTATATGAATTGATTAACTAGTATGCAGGTAGTTTGTTATATTAGTTATGATTGAAGGAAGTAAAAAAGGAAATGCAACAAAGGTATGTTTGTATGGTACGTTAGAGGGCACCGAGGCCTAATAGTAACTGAGGTATGTAGGATGTCGGATCCTTATAATTTCCGAGGTATGTAGGATGCCGGATCCTTATAATTTCCGAGGTATGTAGGTTGCCGGATCCTTATAATATCCGAGGTATGTAGGGAGCCGGACCCTTATAATATCCGAGGTATGTAGACAGTATGAATTATGAACGAATGTATGAATGTGTTTATGTATGTATGAATGATAGATGAACATGTAAGTATTTAATACGTATCTTCAGACACGTATTAGCAAGTAAGTGAATGTAATGTATGTTAATTAACTGGAGCTCACTCAGCATAGCTGACTTTTAGTATACACGCAGGCGAATAGGATGAGGGAAGTTGCTTGATGGGGACAAGCGGCAATAAGATAAAGACTGGCATCGTTATAAAGAAGATTCACGTGTTATTTATGTTTACTGTTTAAGACCTATTTTATTTTATTCTAGACAAGTACTATGTTATGTATGAATGGTTAACTTTTATTTCCGCAAAATGTTTTAATTAACTCTAATTTTCCGAATTATGTGAATGAGTAAATCCAACCCGAGAAAAAGTAGGGTTCCCGGGAACGGGGCCTTACAGGTTGATATCAGAGCATAAGTTCGAGAGAATAAGCATCCTACATGCTTAGACTTGAATAGAGAATGAGACTTAAGAAAGAAAGAAAGAAGATGCCAGTCAGAGAATGCCATGTGTCACTCAAGCAAGCTTAATACGTGAATTTCCTTGCGCATAACGTAGGGGTAAGTAAGGGAAGTTATATGAATTTTTAGTGGTAGAATTGAATGTTTGTACTTGAAATGTTTGATGTTCTAACTATTGTAAGTAGAACCAAGCACAAATAGACTGACGAAAGAAAATGTATAGGACACGAAAAGTAATGTGAGCAGCTAATCCCAGCTGACCACTGTTATTACCTGCAGCCTTACTATTCTTGTGCTAAATAGTTCCTCACGTGACAATGTTTGTGTTTTCCTTTAGAATTCAGATGGCTGGTGGTGTTTAGACTGCTGGACAAAGAGGACGCAAGGGACGCCGTGGTGGGCCACATATTAACCGAGTATCCTCCGAAGAACCGATTACTGAACCTAGTGAAGACAGAAGCCTGACTGTACTTGAAGAAGAGTATTAGCTCGATCCTGCTATCCAAGCTGCAATTACTCAAGCAGTTGCTGCTGTAGTGAAGAATCTCCAATCCGACAAGTCTACTGAAAGCCATACCAAGACTGTTGAGAAGACTGGGGAGAGTAGTAAGAAGGATACCGAGACTAAGATTGAGGCATCAAGCGAGGTTCATTCTGTGAAGATGAACGAGGGAAAGAGAGGCCGAGGTGGTTGCAACTACAGAACTTTCAAAGGTTGTGACCCACCTCAGCTAACTGGTACTGGTGACGTAATCGCTACTCTACAGTGGATAACCACAATGGATAAGGTTATCCGCATTAGCGAGTGTCGTCACGACCAAGCTGTGGACTTCGCTACTCAATCATTTGGTGATGAAGCTATGCTCTGGTGGGAAAATGTTGAACAAAGAAACGCTGCTGCTGAAATTAAGGCTATGAGGTGGGATGATCTGAGAGAGTTGGTAATGAAGAAGTTTTGTGCTGATGCTGAGGTCGAGAGAGCAGAGATGAGGTTTTTGAATTTGAAAGCAGGAAAGATGACACACCGTGAGTACACTACTGAGTTTAACGGTATGTCGATACTTATGCCCGAAATGGTGAATACCGAAGCAAAGAGAATCAAGTGTTATGTCAGAGGACTTCCACAGAATGTCCGCACACTGGTCAAGGCGAATAGACCCGCTACTTTTGATTCCACGGTCGAACTTGCGCAAATGGTTTATGATGACCTGGAAGTGAATTACGTGGTGGTAGAGGAGAAGAAAGAAAAGAAATGGGTTACGCACACTAAGCGGCCCGGTACTCAGATGTGGAATCCCAAGGATAAGAAACAGAAGGTATGGGAAAGGGAAATCGTGTAAGACTTGTGGGAAAATTCATGGTGGTGAATGTAAGTGGAGTGTTGGTACCGATATGTGTCATAAGGTGTGGGAAGCCTCATAGAGTAGAGTGCAGGTTTGGGTCAAATGCTTGTTTTAAGTGTGGGAAGGTGGGGCATTATGCTCATGAATGTAAAGCAAAACCCACCTGCTACAAATGTTGGAAGACAGGTCATATGGCTCGAGAATGCACTGAGGGTGAAGCTGGAGGTAGTGGGAAGAGAGATGCTGAGAAGAACAGGCCAAAGACCTAGGCTTACATGCTGACACAGGAACAGGCCAAACAGATTCCCGATTTTGTGACAGGTACATTTCTCGTAAACGGTATTTGTGCTTCTGTTTTGTTCGATTCAGGTGCTAATAGAAGTTTTGTAGATGTAACATTTTGTAAGTTAGCTAAAATGGCATGTTGTCGCGTGCCTGAAATGTTTATGCGGCTAGTGATACCTCTGTTAGGATAATGAGAATGGTTAAGGATGGTAAGATAGAGTTAGAGGGACGTGAGTTTCCTGTTACACTTTATGTAATGACCATAGGAGGGCTCGATGTGGTTTTGGGAATGGATTGGTTGTCTGAGTTTGAGGCATAGATAGTATGTAAGAGTAGATTGATAAGATTAAGGTCCTTGGATGGCGGTACAGTGACAGTTTATGGTAATAAGGAAAGTTCTGGGCATAACGTCATTTCGATGATAAAAGCTGAGAAAATGTTAAAGCGAGGGTGCGGTGCCTACCTAGCGTATGTTGTCGATGCTTCGGCTGAGGCAAAGGAAGTGAAAGAGGTTCCTATTATGTGAGATTATCCCGAGGTGTTCCCTGAGGACCTTCCGGGGTTGTATGGTTCCTATTACTGTTTATAATAATAACAGTAATAACAATAAAAGTGATAATAAAAGAAAATGATAAGAAAATAAACGAGACCCGAAACCGAGACCCGACTCGTTTAGAACCCATAACCGACTCATAATAAACCATTAGCATTTAAAACTCGCTGAGAATATATGAGCTCGCTAATAAGGGTTAACTGATAAGTGTAAAAGAAACTTAACTGAACTCGATCTAAATGCGAACCCGACTCATTACTAGTTATCTCCCATGTGTTCGTAAAGACACATAAACACATGAATTCGTAAATAATCATTACCTAAAGACCGGTTCATAAATAATTAAGTCAGGATCCACCAAACTAATAAAGTAAGAGTTCGTTAGGAGATCGGCTCGATAACCAATAAAGTCGGCTTCGTTGACATAAGATTATTAAATAATAAAAGATAGAGAATTAATACGTGTTATTTAATAAAAAGTTAGTCGAGCTCAACTGAATAAAGGAATCACGATTAACTCCGAGCGTAACATGATCCAGGTGAGTTCTAGCCTCTTATCTGTGTTACGTTTTTCGGGGCTGTGTGCATACTACGATGTGTTAGATTTATACACTTACCTTAAATGGTAGGTGTATATTAGGTATATGTTTCCGTATGATTGTGAATTATATGAATTGATTAACTAGTATGCAGGTAGTTTGTTATATTAGTTATGATTGAAGGAAGTAAAAAGGAAATGCAACAAAGGTATGTTTGTATGGTACGTTAGAGGGCACCGGGCCCTAATAGTAACTGAGGTATGTAGGATGTCGGAACCTTATAATTTCCGAGGTATGTAGGTTGCCGGATCCTTATAATATCCGAGGTATGTAGGGAGTCGGACCCTTATAATATCCGAGGTATGTAGACAGTATGAATTATGAACGAATGTATGAATGTGTTTATGTATGTATGAATGATAGATGAACAGGTAAGTATTTAACATGTGTTATTTTTGGCTCTTCGAGTCCATGCATTTGTCATAGCAAAGACTTGGCCTCATGCACTGATGGACTAGTCTTGATTATGGCTTTTTACACTTAATTATAACGTGTTAAATAATCATTATTCACTTATATCATTGAAATTAATTAATATGGCTTTGATATCTTTTTGACATTTTTGAAACCTGTGGCAGGCAATTTTGATTATTCATATTTTAGCTCACTTTAGAAAATTTTCGATTAGTGACTCTTTGCGTTTTGATAACCATTTTCTCATTCATCTTAATTTAATATAAGATACATTTTTATCTTACTGGAAAATAACTTTGTAAAAACATGAATAACTTGCAATTAAAAAGGATAATAAAGGAGTTGACCACTACCATGTTTAGGGAGTTTGAGTTATTGAAAAGAGAGAATAAAAGCCAAAAGAAACCTTCTAAGTTTTTCACAATTGACCTGGTAAGTTGTAAATTATAAAAAGTCTTTATGTTTAACCTCATTGAAAATATTAGTATGTGGTTTATGACATGTAGGATGGAATTGTGTGGTCTAAGAGCCTTACAGGTATGCTTTATTGATTTGAGAAGGGCATCAAATAAAGGCAACGAGGATGATACAGATGAGGGAGACAAATAATAATATGGACTAGCTAGTTTAATGTTTCAATTGTTAGTTTTATGTTCAATTTGAACAAAACATAACATAGCTGACGTTTATGTACTTTTGTATGTTTATATATATCCAATGGTTGCAGTGAGTATTTGGAAAAATTCTAAATATATTTGTTATAGTAGCAAAAAGCTGGAGATGCCAAAAGTACCAACAAAAAAATGCGTAATAGAGTGCGTTACAAGTCTGTCGAAATTCAACGTTGTTGGCTAACCAAATTTCGGCAACAACATTAACGACGACACTTTTAGCTACAACATTGGACCATTAGCGGACTTTTTAGCGTAGGTATGTTGGCGCTATTAATTTTAGTGGCGACTTTTAGGGTCGTTGACGACTTTTTTGTTACTACTAAAGCTCAAATTATTTGTTGTGTATGCCACCCATGATAAAAATATTCAACCCATAAATTATGTTAAAAGTACTTTTTATATTTGTTAACGATTAAAAACTTCGGTTCCAATTAAATTTTTTTTGCTTTGACATGTTCATCTTAACACCGACTTGGTTTGGGTTTAAATTAAATTGGGTAGATATGTAATTGATGCTTTTAGGAAGAGTTATATGTAATATTTAATTCGTTTATTAAGAATAAAGCGGTCATCTAGTTAGTCAGTTAGTTAATTATGACTTTTAGATCTATCAATATAGTTTTTAAAATAATGGGTTTTTAAAATATTTGTCTTCTATTTTGATGTGAAAACTACTTCATTGTGAAATATAATTATTTAATATTTAAATTGATAAATATGTAATATATGAGTTCGAAGATGAGAAATATGTAATTAATTTTAAAGGGTTAGTCAATCTAACCTATATAATAAAGGAAACCATTTTAGGGCATGCGTCCCCTTCTCAATCACCTAAATTTTTATTTTTCCGCCCATGCTTTTAGATTTTCTACGGGTTATTAATATTAGTATTATAAAATAAAATTCTTATTCTCCAGCCAAGACTTTTCACAAATAGGGTTATGTTTGCTGTAATTCGTATTCTCATCCATGATTCTTAATAGACGGCTCATGATTATCGGTGTTCTAACAATAAAAGGTACATCATATAACGAATTCAATCTGGATATACAATTGGGTTTGGGATTGAATCTGGCTACCATGTTCAATCGATGAGAAACCTCCATCCCATCATCTAAGGATTCACGAATAAGGATGGTATGTTATTTCATTTGCAATTTTATGTTTTCTATTTCACCTATTTAAGAACGAACCCTAATCCACGGTAATATTTAGGGGCGGTTTCTCTTAATGCAATGTTTGAGAAAGGCGAAGTCGATGCCAGAATTTTGATAATTGCAGATCATTGTCCAGAGATGTTTGAGATCCGTTGTATTTGGTCCAAATAATAAGTACTTGTTTGACAACTCGAACGATTAAGGTAATTATTTTAGTTATTCAGTAAATATTAATTTACATTATAAATACTAGACTATTAAATACTAAAGTATGATAAAATATTAATTAACATATCAATGATTACTCGATGGTATAGTAACGATCAATCTTATTATTTCCTTTCGAATCTAACAGGTTGCATATTTTATTTCAAGTGATGAATGTAAAAACATAACAGTTTATGGTTTTAATTAAAGGCCTTGATGTCACACCCCAACTTAGGGCCTAAACGTGTGACTATAGTTGGTACCTGTTTTGTAAATATATCAGAGTTGCGGGTTCTCGTAGCGGAAGACTTTATTTAAAATAAATTATTTATTTTGAAAACATCTTGGATTTTTAATATCTGAGTGCTTGCAAATAAAATATTAATTTATTCCGAAAAGGTTTCGAATATTGTGAATATCCTAGTATATGATTTATAAAGTTTTGATAAACCTGTTTATATTATTTTATTAATTTAAAACTTAACCATCTCCATATAGTGAGCGTCTATCTCCATGAATGACTCAAATCCTTGCTACCTGTAATATGCTTATTTTCCTGAAATGTTGGGAATAATACGTCAACTATATGCTGATGAACACGTTAACACAAAATAATTTTGATACTTAATTATCCCTTGAGACATCGTAGGTCTCAGCCCAACATGGCATAGGAAATAATCAAGTTTTGAAAGTCTGAATTACTATTATAAACATCCAGCTCAACTCGAAACCACTTACCGAACACCCCAACGTTTGAGGACTTAGAAACTACCAATATACGCAAGATAATCCTCTTTCGGGCATTACTTAGGTCCGGCCCAACGTGACGGAGGCATTAGCAAGTGTGGTGCGG
Source organism: Bidens hawaiensis (assembly GCF_021521415.1). Taxonomy (NCBI): domain Eukaryota; kingdom Viridiplantae; phylum Streptophyta; class Magnoliopsida; order Asterales; family Asteraceae; genus Bidens; species Bidens hawaiensis. Next base: position 111,326 of record NW_027505340.1, on the reverse strand, counting down.
TATGCCCACCGTTTACCCACATATGTAAGGATCCAGACAAATGTATACGATAGTCTGAGGGCCAGCGATTGCCTTTGTTTATAAAGTTTTAGGGATACATAATCCCATTCAAACAATTTATATGACACATAAAAGAGTTAAGCGTATTCACTTTTGTTCTTGATCAGTGTGTCTCACTGATTTATGCTTTCTTGTTACCTCGGACCTATTGTACGAGAATAACGTTTTATAAATACTAGTTCAACGATCTAGCTTCAGACCTTTAGTCTGTTTGCGTAACCTTTGCCTTGATATTCGTTTCTTTATAAAACATAAGGACCTCTAGTTCTTTCTTTGTTTATCATTTATACACTACGTTTCTTATTCATGAAGAAGCGTATATATCGAGTTTCTTCTTTCATAAGAAATATTATAAAATCTTTATATAAAATAAAGAATGATATTTTATCTATAACCTCATCTTATGATATCTATATTTCACTTATTATGTGATCAAGGTACAGGCTATATTCCCGACTACGGTCCAAGCCATAAATAATAAAATAATTGGACAGAACCCCTACCTTGTATAGCTTTGTTTATATGAAATGCTTAAGCTTGATGCGGGCAGCACCTCTACTTATCGTCGGGAAATCGAAAGTATTAACCGACAGAGGTTCTACTACTTGCACGTACTTCGAGACAACGAAAACTACATAATATCAGGATCGTGGCACGTATTCCGAGGTTATAAGTGTGATCGGAGTGTGGTTGGACGAATGAGATTCATCCTATGGCCACCTATTTATAGGTAGAAAAGTGTTCCTTCGCGTAGCGCAAAGGACCATCATCTAGTTCGTTCGCGTAACGCGAACGGCTAATAAACCGCCTCAGGTTTCTTTTGTCCTTCGCATAGCGCGAAGCATCCCTTCGCATCATATGAAGTAGACTTATAAGGCGAAGTGCAAAGTGCGTCATCAAAGCACCACATTCCGCCCTTCGCTCGTGCTCGTGCCCGTGTGTAACATCCGGCCCCTCGCACCACCAATATTGTCCGCTTTGCCTACGAAGAGCTCACGGATTTGTTTTTGGTTGCCCATGTGGAGATTTCCCAAGAGGTCACCCATCCTGCTACTACTCCCACCTGGACACGCTTAATTGCGGAGCTCTCCTCTCGTCCACTACCATTAAGCCAAAAATGTGTTGGTGATTTAAAAGGCGGGGCATTTTCTTATAAACCAAGGATCTCTCCTATCCACGGCCGATGTGGGATTTGCCTAGGGTGTTACAAGCACCCCCCCCCCCCTCTTTGGGCTCATCGTCCTTGATGAGGTTTGCCCCACCATCCAATCCAGGATGTGGGATTCGCCTAAGGTGTACCTCGCGACACCCCCGGGACTCACCGTCTCTAATGAGGTTTGCCCCACCATCCCGAACGGCACAAGAGTGGCTTTGATACCACTTGTAACATCCGGCCCCTCGCACCACCAATATTGTCCGTTTTTCCCTCGAAGAGCTCACAGATTTGTTTTAGGTTGCCCAGGTGGAGACTTCACAGGAGGTCACCCATCCTGCTACTACTCCCACCTGAGCACGCTTAACTGTGAAGCTCTCCTCTCATCCCCAACGATTAAGCCCAAAATGCGTTGGTGATTTAAGAGGCGGGGCATTTACTTATGAACTAAGGGTCTTTCCTGTCCACGGCCGATGTGGGATTTGCCTAGGGTGTTACAAACACACGCCCTTTTAGACTCATCGTCGTCGATGAGGTTTTCCCCACCATCCAATCCAGGATATGGGATTTGCCTAAGGTGTACCTCGCGACACCCCCGGGGACTCACCGTCTCTAATGAGGTTAAGCCCAAAACGCGTTGGTGATTTAAGAGGCGGGGCATTTACTTATGAACCAAGGATCTTTCCTGTCCACGGCCGATGTGGGATTTGCCTAGGGTGTTACAAACACACGCCCTTTTAGACTCATCGTCCTCGATGAGGTTTGCCCCGCCATCCAATCCAGGATATGGGATTTGCCTAAGGTGTACCTCGCGACACCCCCGGGGACTCACCGTCTCTAATGAGGTTTGCCCTACCATCTTGAACGGCACAAGAGTGGCTCTGATACCACTTGTAACATCCGGCCTTCGCACCACCAATATTGTCCGCTTTGCCCATGAAGAGCTCACGGATTTGTTTTTGGTTGCCCGTGTGGAGACTTCCTAGGAAGTCACCCATCCTGCTACTACTCCCACCTAAGCACGCTTAGTTGTAGAGCTATCCTCTCGTCCTCTACCATTAAGCCCAAAACGCGTTGGTGATTTAAGAGGCTGGGCATTTACTTATGAACCAAGGATCTCTCTTGTCCACGTCCGATGTGGGATTTTCCTAGGGTGTTACACCGTGCGCGTTCGCACCCTCCGCTAAGACCACTGGATGCATCTTGGCATATAAGAATATTACTATGGAAATTCTCTTACTTGTAAAAAGCTTCCAAATTTTATAATTTTGCAATGTGGGAGGAAATCCTCTTTCATATTTATACTCATATACTTTCACTCTCTTCTTTCTTTACATGTGGGATGAATTTTCTTATTTCCTTTTTATTTTTCTTATCTTATTTTTCCATTACTTACATTGGAGAATACTTTTTATGTCTCATCTTTCAAAGTTGACATCTTTGACCCAAAATAATTATGGGATTTTTCCGGAATGTTACACTTGAGATTATTTATAACTCTAAAAACTCTAATGAAGTTGTGATGGTGAATAATGAGAAAGCCGGAGTTGAAGGGACAAGGTTTGATTCTGGACCATTTGAAATTTTCCGATCAATCTTCCAATCGGTTGGAACTATGTTTGTTTGTTCTTATATGATCTTTCTACCAAACCACTAAGTTTTGAAAAACATTCAATTTATATATTGATTTTGAGGAAATATATGTATTTTTTTAAGTGTAGGGTTGAAAATTGCCTTCCTTTTGTTTTCTTTAAGTGATTGACTTCAAGATAATGTAAACAAGAATTATTATTATGCAATGAGATATCAAACATTGTAATTTTGACGATTGAATATGTTTTAGTTTGTTTCTCATTCTTTTGTTTAAGTTGTTCATTTACCACTATCAGTTATAGAGTTACAACTCAAACATAAGTGGTTTACTTTGCTATTCGTTATGTATCAATCCATTTGCTTATTTTAAATAACTTGATCGCCATTATTCTTTTTCATTTAAAAGTATTTAGTGTACAGTTACCATGATGTTGTAGTTAATTTTTCATTACTTAGTTTAGTGTAGTTGCTATAAAATTTGTATAAACTGATGTTTATTATCTCTCTTTCAACTTTGTCTTTGGAGATGTAAGGAAGCATTTAATGAACCTGAATAAGGTTTCTATTAGATGAGACATTCATGTGATAATTGTTGGTATGATGTTTACTATTTTCTTTTAACAAGTTTGATAATCAAGGTTTTACAGGTATTATTTTGGTATAATCTCACATACTCTAAAATGTTATATTATAAATTATATAATATAGTAAAGATTATATATTTTGCTTCCAAAAGGTTGAGCAATTTTGTCCATTACAAGGTCATAATTACGCAGATCAAAGTTTTTGGAAGCTAATAAGTTAGTATGTGAAAATTTGGTTTGCACCATTTTGTTTTATTAGGTTTGTTTGGTTGCTATTTAGGAACTAATTATGATGATCCTTTTACGGTTAATAAGTAAAGGTTTGGGCAGTTGATGGTGGAATGGCTTTGAGGGATGGCTTACACATATGTGGAAGGAAGCCAAAGGTTTAAATCTTTATTTTTTACCATTAGATGAATGGCAGAGTTTAGTGAAGTTGATTTGATTATGTACTACACGTTCATGATATTAACTCAACGATGACTAATGAGAGACACAAAATGGTTGAGAATTTTCAGATTACGGTTCCTTTTGTTTTTTCTTTTTTTGCTGCATTTCTAGCTTATGACTTACAATTCACCACCCAGGCTTATGTCTCGCAATTTTCAAATGACGGTCCCCTTTTTGTTGCTGCATTTTGTAGCATTCGTTACTTTTCAACCCGAAAACCTGACTCATTTCAAAATTTTCGGTTTTTGTTTATAAATATATATACATATATTATTTTATATCTCAAGCTCATTTCATGTATTTTATGTGTCAATCAATTCACATTCGCTTGTTCCTTGGTTCATTTTGTCAAATAATGAATCTACGGGATTTATAGTTTCTATTTAAACGAATTGCAATAATACGTTAAACATCCAAATTATAACTTCTCCTTAGGTTATTGACGCACCTTAATGTAAGGCCCCGAACCCGGTAGCCTTACTTTAGCGTCGGATTTACTCATAAACACAGTTCTTACAAATCAGAGTTCATTAAAACTTTCGCGGAATATAAAAACTTTCATGAAACGTTACAACAATCCAAAACTTGCCTTATTTAAACATTCTTGTCTTTCAAAATAAACGTCAATTACATTAAAACATCTTGAGTCTTCAGATGCCAGTCTCCTATTCGCCCACCATGTGCCCGCTCAAGCTAGCTGTCTCATTCTACTCACATGCGTACATACTAAAAGTCAGCTACGCTGAGTGAGTTCTAGTTAATCATACACTATACAATACACATAAACTTATATTCTTTCATTCATACTTTCATACTTTCTTTTGTATTAACTTACTTTCATATCTTACGTTATAAAGAGCATTACGCCCTATATTCCTCGAGTATTATTAGGGCTCGGTACCCTCCTTCCTCGAGTATTATTAGGGCTCGGTACCCTCCTTCCTCGAGTATTATTAGGGCTCGGTACCCTCTTTCCTCGAGTATTATTAGGGCTCGGTACCCTCTTTCCTCGAATATTAGTAGGGTTCGGTTCCCTAGTTCTCGAATATTAGTAGGGTTCGATTCCCTCTTCGTTACCATACAACCATACATCATACCTCGAGTATTATTAGGGCTCGGTACCCTTTTCGTAACCATACAACCATCATTTCCTTCTTTTATTAACTTTATCACGTTCATACACATAAGCATACATATCATACTTACCTTAAACATAGCGTTACAACTTGACAGTACATGCAATATCCGAAGATCGTTCACGTACCATCAAGCAATCATTCATACACATCACATCATTCACATAAGGCATACACTTATCTCTTAGGATAAGCGTATTAACAAACATATCGAGTATGCACACAGCCCCGAAAACATAACACATAAATGGGGCTAGAACTCACCTGAACTCTACTTCTTCCTCCGATAGTTGTAAATCCCTTCTTTAACTGAGCTCGGCTGTCTGTATAAGTTACACGTATCAATACTCGCCTGATTTAATCTGGTGGCCTAGTGTTAGCTTACTTTTACTTATCGTTTTTAGTTTATTTTCTAATCGAACTTAACTTTAGGCGAAGTTAAACCTTAAGCGAACTTAGCTTTAGGCGAAGTTATCAGTTAGGCGAACTTAGCTTTGCAGCGAAGTTGTCATCAGGCGAAGTTAGCTTTGCAGGCGAAGTTCATCAGGCGAACTTAGCTTGCAGGCGAAGTTGTCCAGCTGCAGGTACTGTTCGTCCTTAAATTCCTTAATCATCTTCGTTTCTTAACCAAATAACTCGATTTAGGTATCCACGGAATCGTCTGACCAGCGCCTACAAACCCCAACCATCAAATCGACCTAACATCGATGTTTAAAGGGTGCGATTTTGGCATATAGGTTACGGGTTCTTTTATCAATCGATTAACCCATCAAATCATATCCATTTTCAGTAAGTTTAGCTTTGTTGGATTCGTTTTTACCATACAAACACAGATCTATCATTTCTATACTAATCCAAACCTAAACGAACAAGTTCTCGATATAAACATACCGTAAATGAGTCGAACTACGAACACGGGCTGGTCTTGTTGCTTTGGTTCGTCACGACGATCTAGCACCAACGAGCTCGGGTCCTCGCCTTTGGATCTTGGTTCGGGTTGTGTGTGTTTTGGAGTGTGTAGAGATTAGGATGGATAAATGGATGGAATGAAAAGGATTGGGGTTTAAGAGGGTATTTATACTCTCTTAAGCCCATGGACCGAAGGCCCATATTTCCTTTTGGTCCATATCTAATCCCATATAATTATCCTACTAAGTCTTCATATTTTGCTATTATTATTATCGTTCCACTAACTCGTTTATTTCACCCGACAAAATAATATAATAAATATTACTTTAGAAATTTCGGGATGTTACAAGTCTTCCCTCCTTAAAGAGGTTTCGTCCCCGAAACCTAGCTTATTTCTTTAAAAGGAATATCTTTGTAAAAGAATACCTTTTTCTTTATAATCGCACACTTTATTGAATCACCTTTGCTTTCTGAGTTGTCCTTCTTACTCCCGACTTTGCAGCCATCGAATGGTGGTCATGTGTTTTAGCTATTTAAGGTAGCTTGTCCATGAGACTCTCGATGTACCAAGACTCATCTCATCCTTCCAAGGCTTCGATTAGTACTTTTAACACTATTGTCTAAAACAACATTTCATCATAACATAATAATCATTCATAACCAAACTTAATATGTTACACGTCACTGATAAACATAAGTTTTAAACCTTAATACAAAACAAGTTCTTAAGCAAATGTAATTTAATAAAACCATTGCATGAGCAATTATTCCTTCATCAAGTGTTCCTCTCTGCAGTTTCCCCAAGTCTTTATCCTTTCGCACCTCCCGCCCCTGATTCCTTGCAATCCCTAGCCATGTGGTCAGCTTTTCCGCATTTGAAGCACTTTGGACGATCAGGGCATTCTCGAGAGTAATGCCCACTCTTTCCACACCGATAGCACCTGTCTGTCCTAGTCCTACATTCTCCCTGGTGCACTTGCCCACACGTCTTACATGCATCCTTGTTCCCAACCTTGGCCTTCCTCCCATCAGTTGTTGTCACCATCTCGCCAGACCGCTTAGCAGAGGTAGCCCATTTCTTCTCCTTCTTTTCCTCCACCACCACATCGTCCTCAGCCAGGTCAGCATAAACCACTTCTGCAAGTTCAACAGCAGAGTCAAAAGTAGCAGGTTTATTTGCCCTGACTAACATGCGGACTTTTTGTGGCAATCCCCTCACATAACATTTGATTCTCTTGACCTCAGTGTCAACCATATCAGGCACCAACCTAGATAGTCGGTTGAATTCAGTAGTATACTCACGATGCGTCATCATACCGGCCTTTAAATTCAGGAACTTCATCTCCGTCCTTTCAACCTCGGCATCTGCACACAACTTCTTCGTCACCAACTCTTTCAGATCGTCCCATCTCAACGCCTTGATCTCATCCCTAGTCTTTCTCTGCTCCACACTTTCCCACCAATACATAGCTTCCTCCTCAAATGACTGAGTAACATAACCCACAGCTTGGTCGGGACGGCATTCGCTAATGCGGATAATCTTGTCCATAGTGGTTATCCATTGAAGAGTAGCGATTGTGTCTCCCAAACCAGTCAGCTTCGGCGGGTCGCATCCCTTGAAGGACTTGTAGTTACACCCACCTCGACCTCTCTTTCCATCACCGACCTTGACAGATCCAGCTTCACTCGAGTCACCCTTCCCTCCCTCACCATCCTTCCTACCATTTTCTCCTAATCCTTCAGCAATTCTTCCAGCAGATCCTTCGGGATTCCCAGTCTTCATGGCAGTTGCCACAGCTTGGGCAATGGCAGCTAGAACAGTAGGGTCAAGTTGATGTCCTTCGTTGTTGCTCGAGTTTCCTCCAGCTGCGCCTCCTTCGTCTCCGGTGTTGGAAGCTTCTTCTACCGAGGGTTGCCGGACAAGACGAGGCCTGCCACGACGTCCAGTGCGACCTCCAGTTCCAACAATTTCTCCAGCTCCAGCCATTAGTATTCTAAAAGGGAAAACACAAACGTCATCACTCTAGGAATTATTTAGCACATGATTTGTAAGTAAGTAGTTAATGACGTTGATCAAGTGTAATTAACTATTTGCGTTACTCCTCAGGTTCTACATACTTCCCTTCATGATTTCACTTGTGCTTGTTTATACTCTTAAACAGTTAATCAGTTAAGATCAATTAATCCTATCCCTAACCTGCACTCATTCTACATTTAGCAAATAAGCCAACATTAACATACACCATTTACCATACACTTTACCTTTACTGAGCTTGCTTGAGTGACACATGGCTATCTTGAACTGGCATCTTCTTTCTTTCTCATTTTAAATCTCATTCTCTGTTCGAGTCTAAGCATGTAGGATGCTTAAATCTCTCGAACTTATGCTCTGATACCAACTTGTAAGGCCCCGAACCCGGTAGCCTTACTTTAGCGTCGGATTTACTCATAAACACAGTTCTTACAAATCAGAGTTCATTAAAACTTTTGCGGAATATAAAAACTTTCATGAAACGTTACAACAATCCAAAACTTGCCTTATTTAAACATTCTTGTCTTTCAAAATAAACGTCAATTACATTAAAACATCTTGAGTCTTCAGATGCCAGTCTCCTATTCGCCCACCATGTGCCCGCTCAAGCTAGCTGTCTCATTCTACTCACCTGCGTGCATACTAAAAGTCAGCTACGCTGAGTGAGTTCTAGTTAATCATACACTATACAATACACATAAACTTATATTCTTTCATTCATACTTTCATACTTTCATACTTTCTTTTGTATTAACTTACTTTCATATCTTACGTTATAAAGAGCATTACGCCCTACATTCCTCGAGTATTATTAGGGCTCGGTACCCTCCTTCCTCGAGTATTATTAGGGCTCGGTACCCTCCTTCCTCGAGTATTATTAGGGCTCGGTACCCTCTTTCCTCGAGTATTATTAGGGCTCGGTACCCTCTTTCCTCGAATATTAGTAGGGTTCGGTTCCCTAGTTCTCGAATATTAGTAGGGTTCGATTCCCTCTTCGTTACCATACAACCATACATCATACCTCGAGTATTATTAGGGCTCGGTACCCTCTTTCCTCGAGTATTATTAGGGCTCGGTACCCTCTTTCCTCGAATATTAGTAGGGTTCGGTTCCCTAGTTCTCGAATATTAGTAGGGTTCGATTCCCTCTTCGTTACCATACAACCATACATCATACCTCGAGTATTATTAGGGCTTGGTACCCTCCTTCCTCGAGTATTATTAGGGCTCGGTACCCTCTTTCCTCGAGTATTATTAGGGCTCGGTACCCTCTTTCCTCGAATATTAGTAGGGTTCGGTTCCCTAGTTCTCGAATATTAGTAGGGTTCGATTCCCTCTTCGTTACCATACAACCATACATCATACCTCGAGTATTATTAGGGCTCGGTACCCTTTTCGTAACCATACAACCATCATTTCCTTCTTTTATTAACTTTATCACGTTCATACACATAAGCATACATATCATACTTACCTTAAACATAGCGTTACAACGTGACAGTACATGCAATATCCGAAGATCGTTCACGTACCATCAAGCAATCATTCATACACATCACATCATTCACATAAGGCATACACTTATCTCTTAGGATAAGCGTATTAACAAACATATCGAGTATGCACACAGCCCCGAAAACATAACACATAAATGGGGCTAGAACTCACCTGAACTCTACTTCTTCCTCCGATAGTTGTAAATCCCTTCTTTAACTGAGCTCGGCTGTCTGTATAAGTTACACGTATCAATACTCGCCTGATTTAATCTGGTGGCCTAGTGTTAGCTTACTTTTACTTATCGTTTTTAGTTTATTTTCTAATCGAACTTAACTTTAGGCGAAGTTAAACCTTAAGCGAACTTAGCTTTAGGCGAAGTTATCAGTTAGGCGAACTTGGCCGTAGGCGAAGTTATCAATTAGGCGAACTTGGCCTTAGGCGAAGTTATCAATTAGGCGAACTTGGCCTTAGGCGAAGTTACCAGTTAGGCGAACTTGGCCGTAGGCGAAGTTGTCATCAGGCGAACTTAGCTTTGCAGGCGAAGTTCATCAGGCGAACTTAGCTTTGCAGGCGAAGTTGTCATCAGGCGAACTTAGCTTTGCAGCGAAGTTGTCATCAGGCGAACTTAGCTTTGCAGGCGAAGTTCATCAGGCGAACTTAGCTTGCAGGCGAAGTTGTCCAGCTGCAGGTACTGTTCGTCCTTAAATCCCTTAATCATCTTCGTTTCTTAACCAAATAACTCGATTTAGGTATCCACGGAATCGTCTGACCAGCGCCTACAAACCCCAACCATCAAATCGACCTAACATCGATGTTTAAAGGGTGCGATTTAGGCATATAGGTTACGGGTTCTTTTATCAATCGATTAACCCATCAAATCATATCCATTTTCAGTAAGTTTAGCTTTGTTGGATTCGTTTTTACCATACAAACACAGATCTATCATTTCTATACTAATCCAAACCTAAACGAACAAGTTCTCGATATAAAAGTACCGTAAATGAGTCGAACTACGAACACGGGCTGGTCTTGTTGCTTTGGTTCGTCACGACGATCTAGCACCAACGAGCTCGGGTCCTCGCCTTTGGATCTTGGTTCGGGTTGTGTGTGTTTTGGAGTGTGTAGAGATTAGGATGGATAAATGGATGGAATGGAAAGGATTGGGGTTTAAGGGGGTATTTATACTCCCTTAAGCCCATGGACCGAAGGCCCATATTTCCTTTTGGTCCATATCTAATCCCATCTAATTATCCTACTAAGTCTTCATATTTTGCTATTATTATTATCGTTCCACTAACTCGTTTATTTCACCCGACAAAATAATATAATAAATATTACTTTAGAAATTTCGGGATGTTACACTTAAAGTTCGGGATTCAATTCGTAAGTTATATTTAGTTTTGTAAATATAACTTAAGTTATGTTTAAAAAATATTCAAAGAACAAGGGCTGAAGTTGTAATTATTTCAAATTAATAGTATTATATTAATAATATAACCCAAACCCCTCCCACCAGCCTTCCCCGTCGTTTTCCCGATGAGCGGCCGCCGGCGACGCCAAAAATTCCGTCAAGCCACATTCAAGCTTCAAATCACATGTTTTGACCAAATTAAATGATATAACGACATTAGAACTTAATGATAATCACGTATGCATCGTTAAGAAACGTATATCACCGCCTAATCAACCGTAATCACACAGCGAAACCGCCAAAAATTTATAAAAATTCCATTAACGATCAATAACTCCAAAACGCTCCAATTAGCACTATAAAAAGGACCTAATCTAGCATCTAAACTCGCTCATCACTTTTAATCTCACAATTATACACTCTGTAACACCGTATTTTGTCTCCTAATCATCGGATTCCAGCCACCGTCGTTCATCCTTTTTCAGGCATCAATTAAGGTAATAAAACTATGTTTATGAACCATTTTAACTCGTTAATGATATACCCTAAACTTAATCTTTCATACATGGAACCGATTTCTCCAATTGAAAACCTATGGTTTCAATTGAAGAAGATGAATCTAAACCTTATATATTATTAAATGTTTCCATATCTTAAACAAATAGCATAACCTGTACAGTGGCTGAACTATTGTCTTGTTAAACCCAAAACCCGGGTCAACCATTTTTATTGTTTTATTATTTATAAATAATATATCTCTAAATCTAATGGTATATTTAATAAATAAAAATCATATCATAAGCGAATGTTATCTCTGGATCAACTGGTTAGTACCTTAAGCTCGTAACACATAGACCCGGGTTAGACCCTTATTTTTTTTTTAATCAAGTTTTATTATTTAATTATCCTTTAATATAATTTATTATTTCTTAAATCTTTTAAATCATAATAAAATATTAAAAATTGTTTTTAAATTAAATAAAAATTATATAAATTAAATATATAATACATTTAATCTATTTTGCTTAAAAACCGAACTTCCGCTTTCTTAAAACATGAATTTAAATTTTACTATTTAACTCCGATCGTAACATTTAAATCATTTAAAATTCTTTTCGTTAAAACGCCAAGTATTTTTCCAACTTGTAAACTTTAATCCAAGAGTCCCGAACATATAAACTTTGCGCGTTCATTAATTAATTTAATTATATTATATCAATAAACGCGTTTCCGTTAAAACATAAATACTAATATAATAATCAAGAAATATAAAACTAGTAAAATAATCCCTAAACTTCAATATGAGTTAATCAATATATAACCCTGTTAGATTATCGATTAAGTCTCGTATTCATTTATCCTAGCCAGTGCGGATCTTTCAAGACGGATTTTGTGACGCATTCAATTCATACGCCGTTTACTACTTTACAACACTTTTGGTTATCAATATCTTATTAACTATTAAAGTGAGTTTTCTCACCACCCCTTTTTAAACGTTTTCATATTTTGGGGTAGCATATGTATCTATTACAAATTCAAGTATTATGATTTTGATTAAAAACTACAATTCACTATATGGACTTGTGTGTTACTTGATTACTTGCTCGAATTTACTTACATGTGGTAGCCTCAATAAGTATGATCATACGCTCCCCTTTGCACTCAGGTCCATTGTATCAAGTGGAAAAGGGCCTCATTATTGGAGTACGTTGGTTGTTACTAGCTGGAAAGGACCTTACTTGCGCGATTACCCAAGTACGTTGGTTGATACCAACTGGAAAGGACTTTACTTGCTCGTTTATCACTTGTCCATGAATTGTATGATTTTTACGTATTATATCAAACTGTGGGAACCTCACAAGCTATGTTCATAGTTAATTTTATTTTATGCATATGTTACAGGTGTAGAGATACGAGGATGAATGTTAGAAGACACATAGCATGCTTATAGGATATTCAAAGAAAACTTATCATTTTGTTTATTTGTTACAACTTGTATTGTTTGATAAACTTGTGTTACATGAAGATTTAAATGAAATAATGTTATTATGGTCACCTAATAGTGTCATGTGTGTTTGAGCAATCTGTATGTCACACTCAGGCATTTCCGCTTTAGCCGGGGTGTTACACATTTCAGCTTTGTTTTTAATCTTAAGTTGCATCCATGCTGACCATCTAAAACATATGATGGGTCAATATATTATATATTACTAGCTTTAGAACCCATGTATTACACGGAATTTGTCAATGTGCAAATTAATATAATAAATTATTTGAAACAAATAAGAAAGACTAAATAGAATTTTTAGAAATAATTCAAATTTTGTTATATTGAATAAATATTAGGCTGATCAGCTATTAATGTCACAAATCCCTAAAATTCTTTTTTTTATGTAAATCCGTTTTTTACATATGAAAAGATTTTTTAAATTAGATAATATATTTGTATACATGTTTTTGTTGTTATGTTACAAAATATAGATATTTAAAAAAAGTTAAGATATTAAGAAAAATTATTTAATTTTTAAATGTACACGTAATCTAAGAAATCGTATATTATTATTATTATTAGTATATTTTTTTATATTATTATGCATGACATTATTATATATTATAAATTAAAATTAAAATTGATTTGTTTATATTTTCACATGTAAATTGCATTAAACGTTATTTGTTTTATAAGGAATTGTCCAAGTTATTTGTTTTATAAGGAAATATCCAATTTTAGAATATATAATCTTTATTTATAATATGGAAAGTTTTTAGAATGACTATCGATAGATATTAGGAATTTGAGCGGGAAAATTTAGACAAGAAAGAATATGGAGCTGCCACGTCATAATCATTATTTTATTTTATTAGTATATGTAGATTTTGTGTTGCATAGGCAATTAGTACATGAGATATGATTCTAAAATTAAAAAGAACCATTACAATTACAATCCAGAGTTTGTTTTAAATAATTCAGGAGGTTATATACACTTGATAATTACATTTTATATTTTTAACCAGATTGTCCATTACAAATATAGATATGTTTTATAAATTTATTGTTGTAGTTTGTGAATTTGTTGTTGATAAATTTGCACATGCGGGTCAAATTTGTGAATTATAATTTTAACTTTACATTTTTTATTTATTTCAGTTATCATTCTGTTATTTATAGAGCTAACACTGTTTAACCGTGTATTCCATTGATACTTAACCTAATCTAACTAATATATTAAAGCAAAACCAATTTGTCCACTTGTTCTTCTCCTATGGTGTCCACCTAATGTTCATGTCATCAACTTTCCATGTTTGTAATTTTCACATAATTAATCAATTAATTTTAATCCTAACGCTAATTAACATTTAAACCAATATATAACACAAGAATTGGTCAAACTTAACATTTAAAGTTTTGAATTCAGAACTTAAAATTTACTCTGACTTTATTACATATAATCTAATCTACATATATTATTAAAACAACACAATACTTCCACGTGTCATTCAAATAGACCCTTTACATAGACTGCTAAGTGTGTAATTTCCATTTTTACCATTTCCACTTTATTAATGATAAAATAAAAAATATGTTGTTGGTGGAAATCGAACTCATTACCTTGCTTTTAAAATGTTTGTGGCTTACCAACTTAACTAAAATGAATTGATGGTAACCTTCTCTTTTTCTTAATTGGTAAAGATTCACAATCTTTTATTTTTATTTTCTGATGCAAATACAAATTATTCTTACTAATCTATGTATTTTAGAAAATTATTTATATCTTACGAATTCATAAGGTATGTTATTATACATATTATTCAGTTTAACTTTTTTGTTGTATTTTTTTAACCACCCATATATCACACGGACTATATCCTAGTATATAATAAGGGAGTCTAGGATTTAAGAGAGGAATTTATGTAACCGTTTCCAAATTATAACATTGATACTAAATAAACATTTTGTTTTATTCTTTTAGTTTTTTTAAAGGCTTTATCCATTTTGTTAATGGTAAATAAATAATTTATATGTTTTAAAGATCATAATAGTCACGTCTTATTTAGTTTGGCTTCATTCACCTAAACAAATATATTTCCATTTTGGCAATATTCATATCTGAGTTGGCAGTTCAATCTCCAAAATCTTATCAGCAATTGTTTTCATTGTGAATTCTAGCCGTGGGTTAGTGATATAAGGTTTGGGTTTCTTAATGTGGATTGGAGTTTAATTATTACTTGTGTCATTTTCGGTGGAATGTATGAGATTGTTAGTTCGAATCCCAAGCTCATCCGAGATTTCGTCCCACCGTGTGTTCCGTCAGAGAATTTCTCTTGTGGTGGCACAACACATGTCAAATGGTAGCCGGAGGTATGGTTTCCCGGGAAAGGGTCAAGCCAAACTCTGAAACCAGCAAGTGTCCGGTTAAGATAACATAGTCTGCCAGAGTGAGACAACGGGGCTCTTCAAATTTGGAATGTTGTGGCCTAACAAACAAGAAAGTCACTGTTTCAAAAAAGAAAATTTATTTTCAGTGTGTTGCCAAAGATACCCTATTTCCCTCATTTTTACTAAACATACCCCTACCTCAAGTTTTACATTAATGTGTTTCAAACCTTTGTTGTTTATTTTTTATCATTTTGCTATCTTTTATTATTTTTAAAACACATTTTTTAAGTTTTTTTCTTTACTGTTTTTATATTTTTTGAAAATGATATTTTATTTTATTTTAAATAACAAAATAAAACATCTTCTCTTATTTAAAATAAACATTTTTTATTATTTAAAAATAAGTTTTTTTCTCTAATTATTTTATTTTTTTCAGAGATTTTTATTTTTAAATAGTTTTTAGAGATACTTTGTATTTTTTAATACAAATTTCATATTGTTTGTAAATTAAAATAAAAAAATTAGTGTATTTATGTAATAAACTACCTAAAGTTTATGAATTGATAATAAAATATCTAATGTTATGTGATATTTAATTTTTTAACATAGAAATAGTGTGCTAGAGATAAGTAACATATTAAATAAAATTGCTAAATCAGTTAAAAATTCAAAGAAAAGGTATAAGAGCATTCTCATTCAACCCCTCATTTTGTGTTAGATGTGTTTTTATAATTTAGAGGGTGATTCAGGATGTTGTGAGTGAAGAGTTTTTATATTTTAGAAAAAGTAGTGATTTTTCTGTATATTTGAAAAGTTACTGTTCATCATATATAATTTTTTAATATATTTTGAGAGTGGTTGTGAGTGAAGGAAAGAGGAAAGATAATGATAAAAGGTATAAAAAGTATTATTTGATTGAAATGAAGAGAGAAAATAAAGTGAATTTTAGTGTAATTTTTTATTTAAAAATAGAAGGTATGTTAAGAATGCTAACAATTAACAAGTTAGGTAGTAAGGTAGGTTTAGGCTAGCCTTTATTTTTCTTGTCAGTAGAAACCGTGCCAACGTTGACACTAACTTTTTAGTTAATATAGGAGAAAATTCTGAAAATAGTCTTTTTTAGAGAGAGAGAGTCTCTAAAATAGCATATTTTTTTCTCAAAATTATTTAGAATTTGGACTGTCTAGAAGCATTGGGAAAAGATAAAAATAAAGAGGGAGTAGGCCAAATTTCGAAGGAAAGATAGGTAGGAGACGAGATTTTGAGAAATAATGAAGGTAAAGTCCAAATTTTTTTTAATCTTGGAGCAAAAGTTCATATTTTTCCAAAACTCTTTTTTTCAAAAATCCGTCTTGAGAGACTGTTTTTTTTATGTTTTCTACATTTTCCGTTCATATTTACAAATTATTGAAAAAAGAGGTTTTGAAATCTCGTTTTGAGAGACGAGATTCTGCCGCCACCACCACCACCCACCGTTCGCCTTCTACCACCACCACTACCGCCACCATCCATCACCACCACCCACCGTCCTCCACCACCACCGTCTACCACCCACCACCACCACCCACTCAATGTTTAAGTTCCACTTCCAGCTCTGAAAATTTCAATTAGGATGATCTATATGATGAAAAAGACTTGACTTGTTGGCGTATGAAGATGAGTATGGTTGCTGGTTATATGCAAAATTTAAGGTAGTCAATTTAGCCAATCAATCATGTTGTAAATTTTTCTAAGCCATGGTTGAGGATCGGGCTTTTCTTTTTATATTTTATAAATCTAGTTTAGAATAAATGATTGATGAATCATGTTTATTTTCAATTTGGTGGGTGCTGATAAATCTAGTTCCACTTCCAGCTCTGAACTAAACAGTGAGCGGGTGGTGGGGTGGGTGGTGGTGGTGGTGGGTGGTAAACGGTGGTGGTGGAGGACGGTGGGAGGTGGTGATGGATGGTGGCGGTAGTGGTGGTGGTAAAAGGCGAACGGTGGGTGGTGGTGGTGGGAGAATCTCGTCTCTCAAGACGAGATTTCAAAATCTCTTTTTTCTAGAATTTGAAAATATGGACGGAAAAGGTATGAAACATAAAAAAACCGTCTCTCAATACGGCATTTGAGAAAAAAGTTTTAGAAAAATTTGAACTTTTGCTCCAAGATTTAAAAAAAATTGCACTTTACCTTCATTATTTCCCTAAATCCCGTCTCCTCCCTAACTTTCCTTCGAAATTTGCCCAGCTCCCTCTTTATTTTATATTTTCTCAATGCGTCTTGACAGTCCAAATTCTAAAATATTTTGAAGAAAAAAGGGCTATTTTGGGGACTCTATTTCTAAAAGGGGCTATTTTGGAAATTTTCCCTTAATATAATCCAAAATCTTATCCACAATGAATGGGTTTTCTAGAGACACCCACCTTTTTGCTAAAACACCGATCAATACGCTGCGTATAGGGCAATACGCGACGTATTGGTGTATTTTCTAGGAAAACCCACCATATATATGCGCGTATTGAATTCAACGGGTAATCGGGTATATTACAAATACCAAACCCATGAAAATTTCAAAACTAATCCCAAACCCTAATGGGTCGGGTATTACCCGTCCCATTTATGTCGGGTTTCTGGTTTTCCCATTGGGTTCGGGTTTCATTGCCATCCATACTTGTGGAAGGCTAGGAACGCCATAGTGTTTGAAGGAAAATCTGCTTGTATGGCAAATTTGATTGAGAAAATAATAGTATTTGTGAATTTGTATAGGTCGAGATTGAGATTGATTCTTGGGAGGATTGGGAAAGGTTTAATATGTAACGTGTAGGTGTTTTTTGTTGGTCTAACATGTTGGTGGTCTGTTGTAGTGGTGTAATCGATTTTAGCGTCTCGCTATGACACTTTAGTTATTTTATAAAATCCGCTTTTGTTGGTCTAACCAGTCCAGTTAATTTCTTGTAAAACTAACCGGTTCGATGAATTTGATAAACGAAACAACTCGTTATAATTAGTTTAGTAAACTACTCCTGTCTCGAAAAATTGTAATCTACTCGTCACGACTAAAACATTTATGTAGTACTCGTGGGTGTTGATTACGAGGCATGCAACTACTTTAGTCGTGACAACTAGATGGTTAGTGAACTTACTCCTCATAGTTAGTTTATGGCCACGTGGCATGTTTTGATTGGATCTGCAAACTACTCGTGTACTAAAATAATATACTCGTCACGACTAGTTTATAATACTTATTTTTGGAATTTTTTGAAAATCATACATAAAACTAGAATTTTGTTTTCATAAATACCTATTTTGAGAAATTTCCCTTTTCTAAAACACTCATCAATACGTCCTGTATAGGGCTATACGGGGCGTATTGATGGGTGTATGGGTGTCCTAGTAGGACTCGTTTGGAAAATCCTAATTTTATACCCTTAAAGATAACTTAATGATATCTTAAATTTGTGATGTAGATACTCCTAAATTGATTATTGTTTCAAGGCTTGTTACGTGGCTCTTATATGTATATATTTTTAATAACGTTTAGAACTACCCCTAATATTTAAATAAGTATTCTTAATACGAAATGTTAACTGTCTATATTGATTTTGACGTTACATGCTTGACTCACTCAAGACTACCATAAAAAAGAAACACTGTGGGTAACCCCTTAAGTAAAGTTTTGAACCTGAAATCTTAAAAACTCAAATCTTAGCCATCACTTCCATTCTAAACCTTAACTATCACTCTTATATTATTGAATCAGCAAGTCAATTGTATGTGGCTCTTATATTAAAAAAAATATTTATTTAAAGTTTATTAAAATATTGAACTACTATATTTTATTACTTAAACCCCCACATAAGAATAGTAACCAATGATTTTTAAATTTATTAGGCCAACACAATGAAACAAACCCAAATCATAATTTTAAATACTTGATAAACACATACCTTAAGTAAAACAAATATTTTTATGACTAATCAATAATCATAATATTCAGGAACACTTTTACTAACACAATGATTCACACTTGAAGAAATCTACTCCTACCCATCAACCTTATCCCCGATGATATCAAGTCGTTGGCATAGAAACATGAAATTAACATCACACCGTTTACACGTAGAGATATAATATCTTTCCTAGTATTAATTTCTTCACAATGCAACACATGGATTTTAAACACAAAATTAATATGTTAATTATAACCACCATTTAACAAATATACAATATCAATACGTTTGGTAACTTTTTACGTCACATCTTTAAATCAAATAACAAACATACCTAATATTGCGTTATCGTGATAAACTGACTACATAAAATTTAAGCCACATAAGTTTTTTTCTAATATAATATTAGTTATCATTATTCTAAACAACCTTTTTAGGTGTATATATTTTCATAATTTTTATATTCAAAATATAGATGTATTAAGATGCAAATAACTTTAAAAAATATTTGTTTTCCTAGAATATAGATATCGTAGATAAAATTTGTAGCTTCTTTGTATATTATATTTATGTTTTGTATTGTTTGGTGGATTTTCTTGTATTGGTACCTAGAGGCTTGCTAACGATTTTCAATAATTTATTTTGTTGGTTGTTAAAAGAAAGAAAAAGAACGGGACCAAGTAATTAAGGGAAGTCTCCTACTCAACTTTAGTCAACAATACCAAATATTTCAACCTCTTTAAAATAATATATGTTATAGAAGTTTTGTAATTTTTTTTAAAGGCATTAGAGCATTTTCATCCGACCTCTTATTTTGTATGAGGGGTGTTTTTATAATTTAGAGAGTGATTCAGGGTGTTGTAAGTGATGAGTTTTTATATTTTAGAAAAAGTAGTAATTTTTTTGTATATTTGAAAAATTACTGTTTATCTCCTATAATTTTTTAATATATTTTAAGAGTGGTTGTGAGAAAAGGAAAGAGAAAATGTAATGATAAAATGTATAAAAATTATTATTTAATTGAAATGAAGAGAGTAAATGTAATGATTTTAGTATAATTTTTTATTTAGGGATAGGAGATAGGATAAGAATGCTCTTAGTATACTAAGATATCTAACTAAAGTCTAACTGGTAACGTGATTACTGATAGCACTATGAATTTTCTTTATGATATGCCAATAATCCCCGGCTCAAATGGTTGAAAAATAGAGAGGTTTTAGGTTATGTGTCATCTGTGATAGAAAATAAACGGTTTCAGATTAGATCAGTGGATTTTCTTGCAAATGGTAGGTTTCTTCATAAGGATGGTCTTTGATACTCTGGGAATGAATATGATCACATAAATGTTGTTGTGACCGGACCAGCCGGTCAGTCCAGTCTG
Source organism: Bidens hawaiensis (assembly GCF_021521415.1). NCBI lineage: Eukaryota > Viridiplantae > Streptophyta > Magnoliopsida > Asterales > Asteraceae > Bidens > Bidens hawaiensis. Next base: position 90,811 of record NW_027505340.1, on the reverse strand, counting down.
GTTCTGTGTAGATCGCTCGGCTCCTAGAGAACCGGCCGGTCCGAACAAGTTCCACTGGTTGATCGGAAAACCAGACCGGTTCAACCGGTTTACTAATATTTTTTTTTTGAAAGATCCTTTTTTAGCCATACCCGTTATTTTTTACCAAAGTTGTTCGGTCGGTCCGACCGGTTGAACCGGTGAATTGGATGTCTATCGGCTGGTTCGTTATCCAACCCAGTTATGAAAATATTGGATCAGCGGCCTGTGGATGATACAAATTAGAGGTTAAAAAGAATTAAGAAAATTGCATAAACAAAAACACATTTTTGATTTTTCATCCCACAAATACAAAAAGAAAATATATTAAATGCAAATTAGTGGTTAAAATATATTTTTGATTTGACCATGGAGGTTTCGTGACGTGGATCTAACCCATATATCGGACTCTATTCATCATCATCCCTATCCATTTTCCACAATCTTCTCTCTTATTCGTGAATTATTAAATGCAACATTACTATAAAAACAAACTCAAACACTATCTCGTGGAATCTTCACCTATTAATTGATTCCAAAAGCATCATTCCTTTCGTTATGTATATAAACCTACCAATGCAGGTTTATATATTTGCATTACAATAAGAATAAGAATGCAATCAGTCGATCTCAACTGGATGGGGTTTGGAGTGAATATTAAGAAGTCGGAGAATAAAATGGTGAGATATGGAATCATCGGGGCCGGAATGATGGGGAGAGAGCATCTGTGTAATCTCTACCATCTCCGGACCCAAGGGGCCGCAGTCGTCTGTGTGGCCGATCCGCATCTTCCCTCTCAACAGGTTTCCATGGAGTTTGCCGAGTCCTTTGGATGGCCACTCAAGGTACAACTCACTATAGCATCAATTTCTCACGTAAAATGTACAACTTTCTAATTAAGAAATGCAATGGTACATGCAAAAGAGATGTGCATGGGTCGGTTTGAGTTAATTATGGGTTCATACCCAACTAAAAATTGAAAATTAGGTTTCTTAGTTTTTGACAACTATTTGGTTTCGAACAATTGTTTAGGATTCGGTTTCGGTTTTTCAATTTAGACTTGAAATATCTAGGCGAAAAAAGCAAGTAACTCAAATAATGAATTTTGATCTAAATCTTTTTGTTATCTAATAATTTATTATTGATAATAATTAACTAAAACATTTGGGTTACATTATTTTTAAAATTTTGATAAATTACTTCGCATTAAACATAAACTACAATACATAAATTCGGGTTGGTTGGGATTTTCAGTTTTAGTTTGCAAAATTGAAACCGAAACGAAATCTTGGTTATTATGAAACAATAAAAGCAAAAGGTAAGTTTTTGTTTGAGTTCGATTATTCTCAGTTTGGCTATTTCAGTTTCTTTTTTCCCTTTTTCTTTTTTGTCGTTGTTACGGATTGGTTTTCGGTTTCATACACCCTCTAGTTATTACAAATATACACCTTATATGGACATTTTTCTAGAATCAATATTAAAACCATAAAATATACGTGTATATTTTGTTTTAATGTGAAACATAAGCTAGTTAGGTAACCGTCTGCCCCACTATATCACAAGTTATGAATATTATTATGGCTTTATGCGTTTATAATATATAGATTGTAACGAAGGGAATGAAGTTAAAAAATTGACTGCAGATTTTTGAAATTTAATTACCATTTTATGTTAAAAAACATTTATTCCTCATTTAATTTCAACATATCAATATGTAAACATGCATAATATCTAGAGTGAAATGCGGTTTTCGTTCATGTGGTTTGTACAAATATGTGGTTTTAGTCCAATAGTTTTAATTTTTGATTTTCGTCCATGTGGTTTCATTTCACTTGCAATTAAACTCGACTCCACTAACCGCGTTAAGTCTGATCGTTAAACCCATCAACGTGCCTTTCACGTGAGAAACAATTTTGTCCTTTTTTGTTCCCAAATACACCTCAACTCCTCACATGAGGGGGCTTGCGAATTAGGATTGAGGTTTATTTGGGGCACGCTGATGAGTTTAACAACCAGACTTAACAAGGTTAGTAGGGTCGAGTTTAGTTGCAAGTGAAACGAATTCACAGGGACGAAAATTGGATATTTGAAACTATTAGACTAAAACCATAGATTTAAAAAACCATACAGATAAAAACCACACTTTAGTCTGCCATCTATATATGTGTGGTATATGTGTGGATACGTAGAATTGACAAAAAGTTTGGTGTGGGTCCTATCAAGTGAAACAGCTTCAATTTTTGAGAGTAAACCACTAGAAAGTTTATGAATCACCGGTGCAAATTCTTGTTCTTTTTGAGAATTTGACTACAAATTTGTTGTGGGTCCTTTTAAGTGCAAGAACATCTCATTTTTAGGAGGTGAATTTGAAATAGTTGTTTCCAAAAGTTTCAAATGTTATGTTTCTCCTTTTTGTAATGGATAATCAAAAACACAACGGATGTGAGTTGAAAACTTATCCAATTAGGTGTTTTTTCATATAAAGGGAAGGGCTAACTTGGGCCCTCTAGCCTTTTGTTGGGCCTGAAGTCTTGTCCACAATATTGGTTTAATGGTCTCTAAACTAAAGGGCATGACATTATACAACATAAAACTTTATGAAATTACTGTAACAGGTGTTTTCAGGACACAAGGAACTGTTGGACAGTGGGCTTTGTGATGTTGTGGTTATCTCAACTCCTAATATGACTCATTATGAAATCTTGATGGATATTATTAACCACCCTAGAACTCATCATGTATTAGTGGAGAAACCATTATGCACAACTGTAGAAGACTGCAGACAGGTTAGCATTATAATTTAATCATTATTTTTAACTCACGTGACTCACCAATATAATGTCCTGCTAATTAATGGGATCGGGTAAAACACAACTTATGCTGACATAAGTGGAAGTTGTATTCTAGTCTGAGTTATATATTCACTTTCTCATAACAGAAATCATATTTTCGTTTTGTGGGTCCTTTTTTTCTCATAAAAGATCCTACATTTGACACACGTGAACGATTCTTTTTTTTTTTCTTTTAAAAAGTATTGCGAAAGAATCGATTTGTAACCTAAAAAATCAACATAACCGAACTGAAAAAACAGAGCCCAAACGAAAACCAACATTTTGGTTTTATGCTTTAGTAAAGACAGAATTTTCAGTCCAATTTTGGTTTTGCATGTAATTAAAACCGAAACGAACCCAAACTGAAAAAATCGGAACCAAATGGTTTTCAAAAACTCATAAACCGAATTTTTAGTTCGATTTTGGTTTCACATACAATTAAAACAGAAAAAATCAATCCGAACCTAAACCAAACAGTTTCCAAAAACTCAAAAACCGATTTTTCGATTCGGTTTCGTTGCATGTGATCGAAACAGAAAAGGACGAACCGAACCCGAACCCGAACCCAAAAAACCGAAACCGAACTGTTTTCAAAAACTGAAAAACCCAAATTTCAAAAAACAAGCCGAACCTAAATTTTCGGTTCAGCTTCAGTTTTGCAAGTAATTAAAACCAAAAAAACACAAAGCTAACGGTTTTCAAAGACTCCCAAACAGAATATTTGGTCTTTGATTCAGTTTGAGACCGAAACTGGCCCAAGCCTACCCATGCACACCCTAAAAGACATATGCTTTGCTTGTTTCTTCGCTCGTTTATATAATACATGAATAAATGAAAAGAGGACCCACTAAACGGTTATCAAGGGCTAACTTTGGTCATAATGCAGGTGATAGAAGCAGCTAAAAAGAGACCAGAAATGTTGGTACAGGTTGGACTGGAGTATAGATACATGCCTCCTGTGGCTAAATTGATAGATATAGTTCATGGTGGAAAATTGGGACATGTCAGAATGGTTTCGATTCTAGAACATCGGTTCCCATTTCTAGTTAAGGTAGAAATCGTACTAACCGACTGTTTTTGTTTGTACTAGGTTTGGTTTGATGATTATGTTCTTGATCAGTTATGTCTTTTTATAGGTGAATAATTGGAACAGGTTTAATTGTAACAGTGGAGGCACTCTTGTTGAAAAATGCTGCCATTTTCTTGATTTGATGAGATTGTTTGTTGGCTCGAATCCTGTTCGTGTAATGGCTTCTGGAGCTATTGATTTAAATCATAAAGATGAAATCTATGATGGAAAGGTATTGTGCTCTTTATATTTTTGACTTCCAGAATCAGAAGTCAAAAGTCAAAAATCAAAACATTAAATAATTTAAACTAATAGAGTTTTTAAATTATTTTGTGATTGAACCTGTATATTGTGTTTTTTATTCAGGTGCCTGATATTATTGATAACGCATATGTTATTGTTGAATTTGAAAACGGGTCGAGAGGCATGCTTGATCTTTGTATGTTTGCCGAGGGAAGTAAAAATGAGCAAGAAATTTCCGTTATTGGTGAAATTGGAAAGGTTTGATACATGTACCATAAAGTCAAAGTCAAAATCAAAAAAATGTTTTGCAACTTTGTAGCATTTCATATGTTGAATTGATTTAATCAAATTGTTATAGAATGTGATATTTTGTTTGTGATAGTTATTTAATTTAAGTATTTTATATTGTTATTTTCAGGGCGAAGCCTTTGTTCCCGAGAATATTGTTCGGTATGGTCTGCGAGTTGAAGGAAGAGATGGTGTACGAACCATGAGAGCCGAAGATCATCGAATCAAGTAATAATTTTAAATTCTTTTAGTAATGACTAGCGTGTCAAATACATTTAAAAGATATGTTGTTTCAATTGTAAACTAATCAACATTTTGATGTGTTAGATATGATGGGTTGCACCATGGTTCAAGCTACTTGGAGCATTTGAACTTCTTGAATGCGGTGAAGGCAGAAGGGAAGAAAATACCATTGGTGGATCTAAACGATGGGTTGATTGCAGTAGCTATTGGTGTTGCAGCACAACTGTCAATTGAGTTGGGAAGATTTGTTAGCATTAAGGAAGTTATTTCGTAATTATTTATTGTTATTTATAGTAATAACTCATCATTGTTGAACACAACAATGGGGACTCCTGTGTCCTGTAATCATCATGTGCATGTACGAGGTCAAGTGATTTTTTGACCGTTGAAGCTATAAAACTGTTGCTCATTAATTATCCTTCAAAGTTCAACTCTCTGCCTCTCTCAAATGTTGATTCTCTTTATAAATCGGACGCCCCCTTAATTATTGATAACTTTTGCATCTAAATATTATTTTCAACTCTAAAGCGTCACAAAAATCAATTTAAATATACGCACCAGATGGTTTCATGTTAGAATTTGGCAAAAAAATAGTCCAACTCTCTTATCCCAAACTACATTACAAATTTATCACAAGTATTAATATAAATATAAAACTTTTATGGTTAAACTATAAAACTTGAAGCTTATTTCTTTTTCTATCTTCTAAGTTCTGTCACAAACTACTCAAATTAGCTCAGGTTATGGCATAAAATCATTAAAAAAACATGACCCATTTAATTATGACATAAAAACATTAAAAAAAACATGACCCATTTAACTAAACGTTCTTATAGGTTCATTACTAACTAATCTAATAGGAATGGGGTGTCGGAACAATTTGAAACTGATGTACACATCCATATTTATAAATTAAATCCGTGACGTCCCATTCATACACAAGGCTCGCCCTATCATTATGGTTTAATGTTGTGTAAAAACTTTATTTAAGAAGCTATAAATGGAAAATGACCAAAATAGCCACTTTGAGCAAATGCTTTTTGAATAATAGCCCTTGTTTACACAAAATCCCCAAAATAACAACCTAGACCGTTGCCACCACCATTCTTCCTTAGTCGCCAACTGTAAGGCCCCCGACCTGGGTGCCCTACTTTCACGCTGGTTGGATTTACTCATTCACATAATTCGTAAAATCAGAATTAATTAAAACATTTCGCGGAATTAAAGGTCATTCATTCATTCATAACATAACCATCTTGTCTTAAAATATCATAACATAAATCCATAAAACGTAAAACATAAAACATCAAACGACACGGGTGTCTTCTTCATAGCGATGCCAGTCTTCCTCTTATTTGCCACATGTCCTCTTCAAGCAACTTGTCTCATTTTACTCGCCTGCGTGTATACTAAAAGTCAGCTACGCTGAGTGAGTTCTAGTTAATTAACGTACATTACATTCACTTACTTACCAATACCGTCCGAAGATACTTATTGATCATTACTCAATCATCTATCATTCAATTATACATACGTACATACATACATACATTCATACTTTCATACTTCTTACTAGCAACGTACCTTGGATACTAATAAGATCCGATCCTCACTTACCTTGGATATTATAAGGGTCTAGTGCCCTACATACCTCGGAATTATAAGGATCCGGTGTCCTACATACCTTGGATATTATAAGGGTCCAGTACCCTACATACCTCGGAATTTATAAGGATCCGGTGTCCTTCATACCTTAGATCTCCTTAGAGTCCAGTCCCTACTTACCTTGGATATTATAAGGGTCCAGTGCCCTACATACCTCGGTTATTATTAGGGCCCGGTGCCCTCTAACATACCATACCATTCTAACTTCATCTCATTTCCTTTCTAATTCCTTCAATCATAACTAATATAACATTACGTGCATACTAATTAATCAATTAATAACATTCATATTCATACACAAACATATATCTAATATACACTTACCATTTAAGTTAAATGTATAAATCTAAACACATCGTAGTATGTACACAGCCCCAAAAACATAACACATAAAAGGGGCTAGAACTCACCTAGATCCTGTTACGTTCACCGTTTATAGTAATTCCCTTCCTGAGTTGTGCGCGGCTAATTGTTTAACATATATATTCATTAATTAAACCACGTACTAACATAATTAATTAAATTTGTTATTTATTAATCTAGCATACTTGATAAGCTAGGCTCGTTTGTTTGGGCTAACAAATCTAACGAAATAACTTCATTTTAATGACGGTCTTTGTTTTGCGTTCATATCTTCCCATTATTTTATATATACATATTTCTTTGCTTTAGCGGATTATTTCTCTTAAAAAATATATCGGGTTATACGGGGTGACTAGGTTGGTTAGTTTAGTTTGTTGGTTCATCTTGGATTAACTAAAGAACAGACCTATTAACACTTGGGCTGGGCTATAACAAGCCCATCAGAACTATATTAGTAGCTGGGCTAATTCCATTCTCTTTGCAGCCCACTTCGCATGAACTTTTTCGCATAAAAAAATTTTTAAGCGAAAGCCGGGTTTCAATCCTGTGACCTCTCACACTCAAAGCAACTGCTCCACCACTTAAGCTAGAATGCTTGGATAGTATCCCTTCCATTTCACTAATTTATATATAGATTATTGTTTTGCTGCATGCTTTCTTCATTTGTTACTACTATTTATTGTTATTATTATTACATTATTATTATTATTACTTTTATTAACTTACTTCTATTACTCTTACTAATCAAAATCAAAACTTGGTTTGATTCAAGTTCCAATCTTTCACTCAAATTTCGTTAGATCTATGAACGCATCAAACTTAACCAATGAGGCAAACGAATCCGACCCTCAACGTCCACATTTTTTACGTCAAGTTTATATTTTTATTAACCCTTAGGCCCCGATCTATGGTTCTACTAATTTTCATGGAGAACCAACATCGAAAGCACCACCTTTATACTACAAACGTACCTCTAAGCGAAATCCGGTTTAGAGTTTTAGTCTTGACACGAGCTAGATCTTGATTCTTCTTGTTGTTTGGATGCGAAAATCACTAAAACAACTTGGATCTCGTTTTCGGTTTCAACGTATGGAGAGTGCGTGTGTTGGTAAAAATGGAAATGTATGGAATTATGAGATATAGGGTTTTAGGAAAGGTTTAAGGGGTACTTATACCCTTAGCTCATGGACCTTAGGCCCATTATTTCACTAAGTCCATGTTTTATTATTGTTAAGTCTATATCCATTTAAGCCTACCATATCTTATTTTAATTTATGGCTTATATATGACGATTAAATAACAAACTTTATTTAAATATTTCTTTATCTATTATTTCTAAAATTCGGACGTTACTTAGGTTTAACCTGCCAACCGGCAAAACTAGTGGACATATATAATTCCGCCGGCTATTATTAATTTATTATGGTCATTTTCAGTTATAAAATTTGGGCTATAACCAGCCAAGTTTATTCAATCAAGGCTGCTGGCCTCATCGACGCGCCTGCATATCCCTTTCTTCGTCCTCCACCACACAAACACAGCCAACAATGGCAGCCGCCGCCACGTCATTCACCAACACCACCACATTCTCATCCTCCTTAACCCGCCGTAGCCACCACCACCAATCTCCCGCTTCAATCTCCACCGTCAATCTCTCCAACCCCACAAAGACACACTCATTCAAACCCCTAATTTCCCAAACCCTAACCCGCCGTTCGCCCATTTCCGCCACGTCAGCATCCGACTCACCACCACCCGCCTCCGCCACGTCATTTCACGGCACCTGCTACGTCGTCCGCGACAACATCGACACGGACCAGATCATTCCCGCCGAATACCTAACCCTAGTCCCATCAAAACCCGACGAATACAAAAAACTTGGATCCTACGCCTTAATCGGACTTCCAGCATCTTACAAAACCCGGTTCGTTGACCCGGGAGAGTACCAAACAAAATACTCAATAGTAATCGCCGGAGACAATTTTGGTTGTGGTTCGTCGCGTGAACACGCGCCGGTGGCGTTGGGAGCTGCGGGAGTGACGGCCGTGGTGGCGGAATCGTATGCGAGGATCTTTTTTAGAAATTCGGTTGCGACCGGAGAGATATATCCGTTGGAATCGGAAGTTAGGGTTTGTGATGAGTGTAGTACTGGAGATGTGGTGACAATTGAGCTTGAGGAGAGTCTTTTGATTAATCATACCACCGGGAAGAAGTATAATTTGAAACCGATTGGTGATGCGGGGCCTGTCATTGAAGCCGGTGGGATTTTCGCCTATGCTAGGAAAACCGGGATGATCCATTGAAGGTATTTGAATATACCTACTCTCAATGTGTAGAATGTATTGATTTTAGGTTTATTAGCATCTTGTTTTATAGAAATGTGGCGTCTTTATGGTGATGATAATGTCTAGTAGGATGATATAGCTTGGGATGATTGTTTTGTGCTAATCGAAAGCTAGGGCTGTAAACGGGCCGAACCGAACCGGATGAGACATTGTTCGTGTTCGTCTCTTAAACTTTTGTCGGACAAACGAAAACAGACGGTTCACGAACACTCTACCGAACGAAAATTTGTGGTCGTGTCCATTCATCAAGGAATTGAGTTTGTTCGTGTTCGTTCATTAATATTGTATAAGCGGACGCTAATGGACCCTAATGGACAAACAAACATAAACGATTACATATCACTACCGGACGTTCACGAACGCTATTGAACGAACGCAGTCTCTGTCCGTGTTCGTCCGTTAAGCTTACCGAACGAAAGTTTTTTGTTCATGTTCGGTTCGTTTATTAAACGGACGAACATAAACGAACTTCTCGTCGAACGGACATCCGGAAGTCCGGTTCGGCGGTTCGTTTTCAGCCTTACTGAAAGCTGATAAATGCTACTTTGTGAATCATGATATTGTGTATTTCTTGTTGCATACTATTATTGGATGCTGCAGGTTTTTTATAATTATGATATGTTTTAAGGAAATCTGTAGATCTTTTCAAATCATTGGAATTTTTTCATAGTTTTTAAACTGTCGTATGATTTCAACCTTTGCATGTGAGTTCAAACGGATCATAACCTTGGTTTTATGGGCGTTTTTTGTCATTTCAGATATCTAATGGCGTCGAACATCTCTTTGCAGGTAGTTGTATTGTGTTCGTTCTGTAGCGGGCTAGGCTCTATGGACAAGAATCTTATAAAAGAGTGGGCGAGTAGTATGTTGTCTTTTCTGTGTTGGTGTCAAACTTGCAATAAAATTAGGGCTTTTGTAATTTCATAAATATCGACTGTGATGTGATTAAAGTGTGGTTTGAGGAATTTTCATTTGTGCATTTTTTGTTTCATTTGCGGTTTGAAACATACTTAGGAGGCGTTGGGACACTGGATTACTTATATCATAACAACAATAACCAACCCAAGCACCTCATTAGCCGTTATGACACCCGGCTTTTGTGGTGTGGTGAATACGCACAATGATGTTGGATTGATGTGTACTTTATTACGCACACATCATATTTGCATGCTACATAACATCTATCAGGTCTCAGCATCCCTTTTTAGCTTTTTGAATGTCGTTTTTTCACGTGGAAAGGAGGAGGGCGTAATTACAACGGAATGAAATGTTATCGAAAAATACATCAATTAAACGTAAGTGCTTGTTACGTGTAGAAATAGTGAGCCATCGAATGAAAGATGGGAGAAGAAAAAGAATCACCGAGGAGAGGGAGACAAAACTCTCAAAATCATTCACTAACCTCATTCCCATAACAATTTTTTTTAGAGCATGTTTGGGATTGAGTTTGAAAAATGTTTATTGGTTTATTGGCTTTTTTCAAAAAATCATTTTGAAAAGTCAGGATTTGGGGCTTTTGGAAAACTATTTTTTAACCCTTTCAAAAAGCTAAAATAAGAAAGATTTTTTTATTTGCCAAACACATTTTAATTTATTGGTTTTTTGAAAACACCAATAAGTCAATAAGCATTTCTCAAACTCAATCCCAAACATGCTCTTAATAACTACAATTGACTAGCTACACTCTCAACCCTCATACTATTTTATTATTACGATTGATACCTAACATTGTTAATGTGTTAATGTCTTTATCAATAGAAAACAGGCAACATTTTTCATCAAGTTGCAATTTAAATTTAAAATAATAATTGTAATAGTCATGAAAATTCAAATATAAAACTTGTAAAAGACAGAAATACAACTTTTGTCCTTTAAACATATCTTGTTTATGGATTGAATCATTTAAAAAGTTCGCTTTCACTCTTTATCCTTTATATGGTAAATTATCTCGGTTTTAGTCCTTTACACTAACGACCATCCAAAAAGTCAGTTAAGTAACATCATATGCAATGCATGTGATGGGCAATTTGGTAATTTCAACTCCTTAACTAAAATACCATTCTAATATATTAAATTGTCCTTCTCCTTCATCTTCTGTATTACTGTTGTCTTGTCTATGTAAAAACAAACAATTCACCAATTTGCTCTTAAACCCCAAATCTTCAAAGCCATTGTATAGAGATATGGTGAACAATATGAAGAAAACGATAAAGATAAAAAAACTCTTCAAATCCATGGCTAAAACATAAATGGATTTAATTTTTTCTCATGTAAAAGTGATATCAATAATCTTAATTAACTTCAAATTCCAGATTATCGATGTTTGTAAGGTCAATTTTTTACAAAAACAATAAGCATTGTACTCAGAGATTTGGGTTTTAAGATCCGTGACCATCGTTGGATTTCAAGGCAGACTTGTGTTCTTCAAATTTGATTTCAAACCACTGTGTTTATCATCTCTCATCGCAGGAGTTAAGGTGCTCCAATTAAAGGGTTTCGGGTGGCCGCATCGACGGGCTTGAAGGCGGCCGACTAAAGACACCATCAAGTTTCACTGTTTCAGATAGACGTCGCACTCTCGACAGAGAGTCCTGTGGTGCTTAAGAGACATTCTCGGCGACAGATCTAGTGTTTTCAGGGGTTATGAACAAGATCTAGAGAGAGGGATGATGAAGGTTTTTAGGTGGAGGTGGGCTGTTGAACGACAATTTGCAGATGGGGGTGGGCTGTCTGTGTTAGGGTTAAATGAAGATGAAGATGTGGTCACAGGGAAGCATTTTGGAAGAGCGAGAAGAAGACCTGGTCTCTTTTTATTTTTTTTTTTTAATTATAATGAAATAAAAGATAAAATGAAATTACCATTATACCCATCACATGCATTGAACATCATGTCAGTTAACTAAGTGTTTGGATGGTGGTTAGTTAGTATAAAGGACTAAAACCAAAATAATTTACCATATAAAGGATAAAGAGTAAAAGTAAAATTTTTAAAGGATTCAATCCATAAAGTGGTTATGTTTAAAGGACAAAAATTGTATTTCTGTCGTTGTAAAAGAGTTTTTTATGGGGGTGTAAATTAGATTAGGTCAAACTGTGAGTCAGACCGTTTAAATTACGGCTAGGGAATTAAAATCGCGAAGGGGCTTGCCATCATGCTTAATTATCGATTCTTAAAGCAGTAGGTTTATTAAGAAAAAAAGTAGTTTTTAGGTCCCTAGCAATGGACTAAACGGATTTTGGGTGCCTAGCTATCTAGATTGGGTTCATCTCTCATAGTGGCATTCCATGTAAACGACGACATGTAAATTTGTTGTGACTAGATCCACCATCTCAGGTGGCTGGATCCAAGTTTATTCCCTTACACACCATTCTGTCACGTGGCAGCAAACGAATGAAACCAGCTATTTGAGATACCTAGATTGAACTCCCTACTTTCATTAATTTGAAACTCACAGGTGTACTCCTTTGAAGATGCAAATATGATTTGAAAGCATGCAGTTTTAAATGATGGAATGTAACATCCTTTGAGCACTATTCTCACTAGTATTTGATTCACGGGAGTTGATAATTTTGATTCTATGAAAGAACAACAATACTTTTTTCCTATATAATTATCCAACATTCAACCTTTATGTATTCCATTTACAAGCCTTTCATCTTTCTCAAGTTACTACCAAATTGGATGGTGCATCCTTGAACTTCAAGCGACCTCCGTCTATGAAAATTAAAAAAGATTTATATATATTAAGCAATATTTGAATTTAAAATAAAAATAAAGTATGTTGTAACATACATAGTGGCATATGGACTTGTATTTTGGTAATTATGATAATATACGGGTGCTAATACGCAAATTCTCATCCACGTCCCTAGCTGCAGGAAATACACCAGACCACATATTTCTATACAAAGATACTAATACAGCACTACCCCAACTTAGTCGCCCACTTTGTTTTAAATCTTCTAGGTGATTTAGAAATGACAAGCTTATCAAGTTGTTGGGGGTATCACTAAAAATGAACGTCCACATAAATAAAGGATGACACAGCGTGCACGTTTTGTTAACTCCTCTGCAGTTGGGTTTTAAGACATGGCGGATTTTATTTTTTTGAGAACAATGGTTGTTGCATCTCGAACAACAATACCTAATAGATATTGTATCCTTTAACTTTGCTCATCGAGATTCCTTGGTGCCTTTACACTAGACACTCTACCCATAAACTGTTAGGGATTCGGGTATTGCAAAGCACACACAAACACGATAATACTACAAGAGAAAATAATAAACGAAGATGACACACGAGATTTATGTGGTTCGTTCGGCTGACCTACATCCACGGGCTGCAACCAGGATACTTTATTATTGCTCTCTTCCTCACTTGTAATGAGGAATTACAAGTACAACGAATATATATTTAGAGCATATTAGGTTTTACAACTTAATCCCTAATAAACTAATAATGGGCTTTAATTAAATAAACGGGGTAGGCCTGCCACTTGTCTTCAATTTAATTAGTCTGCCACAAAAGATGTCTTTTAACTCGGGCCCAATTAAGCATCCATAAACCCAACAATCTCCCACTTGGAGGCTTGATAATCTTCAACTGCCTATCGATGATCGCTTGTACCTCTTGTAATCTTCCTCGTCTTCCTGGTTGCATCTGCCTTCCCATCAGTTAACCTAAAGGTCCATTGAAGCTCCCCCGAGCTCCAACACATCAGCCATGGTTACCACTGCCACTGACTCATTCTCTATCCCTACCGGCTCCCACTTACACGAACTGCCGAATCCTGGAATACCTTGAGAACAAACAACACTCTCCATATTAAGTAGGTAATCTTCTGGAGAGACTTTAACTGCTGAAATACCGGTTCTCTTAACCCACTGTCTGGTAACTCTGGCTAAAGCTTTGACTGGTCGACCGCAGTGCTCCCACTGCCACGAAAACCCCTTACTGGTTTCTCGGAACCTTTTCTAGCACGTTCAACATGAATCTGACCTGTGGCTCTGGATTTATTTCCTGCAAAATAAACCTTCTTCTGCCCACTAGACTCTGTGAACCGGACTTTGGTCTTCTTCTTAACTGGGTCGGTCAATCCCTCAGACGATAAACTGACCATATACAACGAACCCCTTTTTCTTCCTCGAGCTATGACAAGATTTCCTTTAACAAATTTCCACTGTCCGTTTCCAAATTTAACCTCATGCCCCTGTTCATCCAACTGTCCAACAGAAATCAACTTTTTCTTTAAGCTTGGAATCACTTTGACATCCTTCAAGGTCCATGAACCGGCTGAAGTAACTAAATTCATGTCACCCATGCCCGTAACATCAAGAACATCATTGTTCGCCGGTCTAACCTTACCAAAATCACCTTCTTTCAAATTCTGCAATGCTTCGCTGCTGTGGGTAGCATGAAATGAAGCACCAGAATCCATGAACCAGGAATCAACATTACCCTCAACACTAAGAACTAAAGCCTCATCCTCTAAGTATTCTTCTGCTGTGTTGACTTCTTTCTTTTCATTCTTATCATTCGGACACTGATTCCTAAAGTGTCCTGCCTCGTTACAGTTCCAGCATACCACATCTTTCCGAGTCCTAGACTGACTCCTTTTCCTGTTCCCGCTCCCACTACCTCTGTTATTTCTTCTTCCTCTACCGACATGCATTAAATCACCTGTTGATTCACCTGAATTTCTTCGTCTGACGTCTTCGCCTAGAATAAGATCCCGAATCCCATCAAAAGTGAACTCCCTGGTAGAACTAGTAATCGCTGTAACAGTCCCTGACCAACTATCTGGCAATGATGATAACAGTAGCAGAGCCTGAACCTCATTATCGAATTTGATACTAACTGACCCAAGTATTGACAAAATCGTGTTAAAGTTATTGATGTGTACTGTAACTGAACTTCCTTCTTTCATCTTCGTGTTTACCAGTTCACGAATGAGGAAAACCTTATTAGCTGCCGAAGGTTTCTCGTAAAGCATTCATTATCCCACGCGCTGTGGTTTCCTTCAAGATGTTGAACCCAACATCCTTCGATAACGACAATCTAATAACTACCTTGGTTTTCTTATCCAAAGTTTCCTACTCATCTGGTTGGTTCTTCTCCGGTCTTTCACCTAATACCATGTCCAAATCCTTCTGAACTAGCAAATCCTCCATTTGCATTTTCCACCAACCAAAGTCTTTACCATCAAACTTCTCAATCTGAAGTTTCCCGCTCTCAGCCATTATCTCAAACTAAGAATTTCCGACTTTGGATCTAGGTAACAATATCAAGAAAAACTCGGACAAACAAAATAACCCCCGAAAATCACCACAAAACCACTCGGCAAAACTGCCCGACAACAGCCAAAAACCGATGATCAAAATCCCAAAACCAAAATTCAAACCAACCCAAACCCTAATCAGAAAACTGAAACAACTAGAAACACAAACATGTCCCTTTGGTTTCTTTCTGACCGACAATGCTATGCCACCTGTGGCTTCTGGTTGTCTTCCTGTCGGTTGCTTCACAAGACAAAGCAATACCAAAGAAGAAAAGAAAACCAATTGGCGGTAATAATTTTTTTTTGGCAGTGGCCTTTATTCGATGAAACTTACTGGGTGATCTTCAAACCATCGACTGCGGCCGGTAGGCGGCTAGGAGCTGCCGACCTTAAACCCTAGACCGACTAAACAATTTCTCTAGCATTGTGTTTCGTCCGTGTGTAACCGTAACCTCGGATCTTGATACAACTTGTTAGGGATTCGGGTATTGCAAAGCACACACAAACACGATAATAATGCAAGAGATCACAAGATTTACGTGGTTCGGTTGGCTGACCTACGTCCACGGGCTGCAACCAGGATACTTTATTATTGCTCTCTGCCTCACTCGTAATGAGGAATTACAAGTACAACGAATATATATAGAGCATATTAGGTTTTACAACTTAATCCCCAAGAAACTAATAATGGGCTTTAATTAAATAAACAGAGCAGGCATGCCACTTGTCTTCAATTTAATAACAAGCTCGTTGCCATGACATTCGACATTTTGAACAACCTAGTCGTCCAGTGTGACTGGTGTAAATATAAAAGATCATCAATGAGTGGAGCATTGTTTAGGTGATACATTTTAAGTGAGGATGAAAGAGTATGCTAAAGGTTACTAAAATAAGATGAGAATGAATGTGAAGTAGTAACTTGAGAAAACGTAAGACTTGATAATATAATACATAAAGGTTGAAGGTTGGATAAATATACAAGGAAAGAGTATTGGCTTTGTTTTGTAGAATCAAAATTATCAACGTAACTTTCTTTGCATGAGAATACTAGTGAGAATACTGTTCAAAAAATGTTACATTCCATAAACTAAAACTGCATGCCTTTCAAATCATATATGCATCTTTAAAGGAATACATCCGTGAGCTTGCAATGATTTGGCGTTCAATTCAGTTATCTTAGATGATTGGTCTCATCTTGTGCTCTCACGCAACGAAATGGCGTGTAAAGGAATAAACTTGGATCCAACCATCTAAGATGACGAATCCAGTCACCATTGATGTACACGTCATCGCTTACATGGAACATCCCTAGGAGAGAGAAACTTAATCCAACTATAATCCATTTGGTCCATTGTGCGGTGGGGCTACGCCTACAAGAGAATATCACGTGAAAAAAAAAGGGTTTGCTCTGGCGACGATGGTTCCGTCATGGTAGTGTCCATCAGTTAGTGTTAGCATCAGACCCTGAATTTATTAAAAAATCAAAACCACGTAACCCAAACTTGTTACTTTTAACCTTACACCTCCAATCTATTAACCGTAGGGACCATATGTGTAGGTAACTCAAATTTTACCCCATATATAAGCAAATGCAGTTAGGGCTCCGTTTCGATTTTCATTTCGGTTTCAAAGGTTAGTATGTTACAGTTTTTTATTTCAAAACTAATTTCTATTCCTTTGTTTCTGAACAACATATGTTTTAGGGTTTTGATTCCACATATATTTTTATCTTCTGCTGTCATAAAATAGTAGTCAGTTCTAGTATCAATTAAGTAAGTTATGCGATGAATTTGTAGTAGTTTTGATTCGTTAGAAAATTAAACTCTCTATATCATGAGACAGTAGTTGCTTAATTAATATATTGTTATTATTTCTTTATGTTATGATGCTTTGTTTATTTATTTAGGATAATGGAATCATCTGAAAACAAGTTGGTAGAAATAGAAATAGTGCTTCATACCGGGGGGTCATGGAAGTTCGGCGAATGGGAGTACACGCCTGACAACGGAAACACCCTCAGGCAACATGTTTTGAAGTTGCCTCCGGGTTTTACATATTTGGAGTTGATGGATAATTTGATGGAGCCTGCAATGGATGATGTGGACCTAGGTGACGGTGAGAGAAGTTTGATGCTTAATTACAAACGTGCAATGCCTGCATCGGATGTTACGTATTGCCATTTGTTTGTCAGGGACGACGACTTCTTTGCCCGCTTTATGGAGCATGCGAGAACCCAACTAGGTTTGGGTAAACCCATTGAGTTGTATGTTGGGTTTCTTGACTGAAAACTTAGTTGTCTTTTGTTATGTTTTAATTTGGATTTGGATTATGTTATGTTCCTTTTTAATGGAGAGATATTTTGACTATGCAGTGTTCTTATTTTATTAAGGGTGGTTATTTAATTATATTTACCAATATTCCAATCATAGTTGTTTGATTTAATAATCTGTAAAGTTTCTTTCTACATTTTAAAAGTGAATTTGTGATAATGCCCAGAAACTCTGTTGGTACTGCAGCAATGGCAAAGCTTTCTATTGATAACCTTTGTAAAGCTAACAACTAAAACAAATATACAAATGCCAACAATTTATAACATCTTGTTTACTTCGTTTTCGACACGAATGACATGATTAAAACCACAGCCTACACATTTATACGCTACATAGGCGTGTTTTTCGTGCGTTAACAAAAATTAAAAATCAGTTATAGTTATTATAAAAGAACCAAAAGAAACACAAATTGCAAAACTCAAATATTTTATTTATCTCAAATCAAAGGTTAAAATTACGCTCATACACCATAAAGAAAAAAAAACCACAAGGTATTCGGATTCTCAAAACATGGAAAAAGGAGAGATCATATTGCACGATTGCTTCATTTCAGCTATCTATGCTTGCTGTAGTGCTTTCGATCACGGCCCTGTTCCCTCACTGGAGACGACTCGTATCTTAACGGTCTCCTCTTGAAATGCCTGTCGTCGTCACTAGACTCGTAATCTAAGTCGGCTGCAGCAGCTGCAGGGCTAGCACTGCTCTTCCTGGCCACTGCTGCAGATCCAGCAACCACTGCCACTTCCGACGAGCTCGATGTAACTTTTCGTTTCTTAGAAGCCGCCGCTGCCACTGCCGCTGCGGCTTCTTCCTCCGGGAAACTGATGCGAGAAAACACGCTCGGCTTATGTTTCCGATCACTGGCTGCAGTTGCAGTTACCTCAACTGGTTTGGATTCTGAGACTGGCGGAGCCCGGGCTTGTTTTCTAGTAGATGATGATTCCGACTGGCGGTGATGACTCTTGTGTGAGCGGTGGTGGTGTGAGTCGTCGTAGTCATCATAATCATAACGATCACTAGAAGATTTCCTCTTTGAGGACAGGGCGTCATCTCGGGAACGACGGCGGTCAGGTGACGGTCTCTCGGTTCTGTGGCGGTGACCATCACTGCTTGGTGGTGGAACCGGTCTCTGTAATCAAACCAGCAGTTTTAGTAAAGTGTAAACAAACAAATAGCAAGATAAATCTTAAAAATAGTTACATACAGCTTTTGACTTCATTGGACCATCTTCTCGGCTGAATTCCCGCTCTTTTGGTAACTCTCTGCTGCTGTAACAAATCAAAATAATTTATAAGCTAAAATGTTCAAATAAATTATGTCATTATGAAATAATAACATGATTCAAAAGCTAAAACTAGCCTTCCGGTTCCACCACGTTTTTCAAAATCCCGCTTCCTCTTTAACTCAGCTCTCCGTGCTTCAAACTCATCTCGACTCATAATGGGCCCACCATGATTCATGTTCCTTCCCAACTCAGCAAGATCCCTATTTAACATAATTTATAAAACTTAATAATTACTAAAAGCAGGTTGAAAACCAGAAAGTCAACAATACCTTTGAGGTAGGATGAAAGGAGGCATCATGGGTCCAACCGGTACACCAAATGAGTCTTGGGGGAACATGCCACCAAAAGGCACGTCCATGGGCCCAGGCCCAAGCCCGTTACCACCCATATATGGCATGCCACCACCGTACGGGCCCATAAATGGATCCATTCCGGGTTGCATCCCGTTCCAATATGGATTGTAAGGATTGGGACCCGGAGGCATCATATAGCTCTCGGGGCCATACTCCTGTGACGCCCTCCATTGCATCTCCGCTGCTGCAAAAATTAAAAATAAATAATAAGTATGTTAGCCTTTATTCTTATTTACGATGTATTATTAACATTTAGGCCTGTAAAAGAAACTAGCGTTCAGTGAACCGGTTGTTGACAGTTTGATAAGAAGTTCGTTTACTTAGTAAATGAGTGAACACGGACAACAATGTTTGTTCATTTAGCTAAACGAATGAACACGAACACATGCCTCATTCGCTCATTTATATTCGTATATGTTTGTTTATGTCCGTTATTCTATGTTCTGTTATATCTGTTCATGAGCTGTTTGCTTAAATTGTTAATGACGGAACATAAATGAACACAAACACATTCATTTTCTTAGCAAATGAACACAAACAATTAATGTACGTTTAATTGTTTGTGTTCAACCGTTTTATAGTTGAAGTAATAAACGAACGAAGCATGAGCATGCCTCATTTGTATTCGCTCGGTTTGTTTACAAGCCTGCAAAACATTAATAAGAACATGTACCACTCATAGGCATGCTGACTTTCTTCTTTTTCTTCTTCTTCACTGAAAAAAAAAACGTAAGCAAGATATTGTTATTGTTAGTATCACTAACTGAATATTTACAAAATAATACTTTTATCTTCATCCTTTTTTTTAAACTAAGAATATTTACCGGCTTCAGTCGGAGCTTGCTTCTGTTGCACTTCATCATCAACGGGCCGACCACTTCCCTGTGAAGGGACCGGTTCCATCACACTCTTGGATTCATAAGTAGCTTCAGACACATCAGGGGCTTTATTGTCTTTAGCTTTCCCCGATTCAGTCTGCTGAACGACAGGTGTCACATCATGCTCCGCGGGCCCCGGTTGCACCTTTGTATCACCCTCATCCTGTGGTGGCGGTTGCTCCCCTTTGGAGGTTGCGGATGGGGCAGGGGAAGGAATTTTAGGCTGTGCTGGTGGTGCACATTTTGCAGACTCCATATCTGAAAAATTTAAGAAACTCGTGAATGTTTGTTCATTAAAATTTCATATATGCTCGCTTGTTTATGCTCATTGATGTTTGCTAGCTTACGTAGGTTTAAGTTCGTTATTTTCCGTTCACTGATGCATTCATTTAAAATTGTTTAACCCATTACAACTTAGTCTAGTTATTAACAACTTTTTAGGCTCAATTATTGTTCTGCATGTTACTTTTAACTGGTTTTAGCTCAGTTAGGTTTGCTCATCTATGTTCAATACCTATCGTTTATACTGTTAACGAACAAAACATAAACGAGCATGCTAATTTTCTTAACAAGCAAACACAAACAAGAAAAACCCGTTCGTTTTGATTGTACACTTGATTAAAGATAAACAAACGAAGACAAACATACTGCGTTCGGTTCGTTTACAAACCTAACAATACACACCTTGAACATGATAAGCACTGCCACCATTTTCACCGCTACTATTATTCGACTCCAAAATCCGGTTGATCGTATCGCGCAACGTCTTATTAGGCAAAAGATCATCCGCTAGCACATTTGTCGCACCACAAACACACGCTGATTTGTCGATAATATGATCACGTATACATTTATCACAAAAGCTCTTGAAACAGCATTTGCTTGTTAAAACCGCATCTTTCATCACTTGTTTACACAACGGGCAGTGAAGTTCGGGTGGCAGATCACCAATTGTACGCGTAGACGGCATACCTTCAATCTCCTTCTCAAAAGCCGCCCTATAATTATAACATATATTTTATAATAAATTACATAAGATTCACAAAACATGAGGGAAACTGTATGCATAATCGTTTGGCTTCAAGACCGCAACCGCACCACTTGGTAACGCATATGAACCATCAGGGGTAGCCATTAACATAGATTTTGGAATGCCAGTTGGCGGTTTGACTCTCTTGATGTCAAAATTAGGATCACCATTTGTAGGGCAATGTTGAATGAAATGACCTGGAAAAAGGGTAAGTTATAAAGCTCCTTATATCGGAATTGAAAGTAAAATGGTGTGACAAGATTGATGAATCTACCTGGCATTTTGCATCTGTGGCATACATAGCCTGGTGGTGGTGTTTTTCTCTCAAAACCACCTCCCCGACCTAACAAATTAGAAAAAAAAGAGTGACTTAGTTTTCAACACCATAATTGATGTATAGACGCAAATAATTGAATATTACAGGTGGCAACCATGACCTATTTTTTTTAAATGGGTTAGTTTGGCAAATAGAAAATGTAAACGGTTTCTTTTGAATCATATCTAAATCAGTCAACAGGTCAATCTGGTTCAATTTAAATTACTCAATGGGTCAAAACGGCTAATCATTATAAATCATGTTAACATAAAATGGTCTAAATAGGGTTAGCAGTTACCATCACCCTTTGGCCTGAACCAAATTGATTTCTAAAACGACCCATTTTGACACAAACTCCTTTTGCTCAGAACCCATATTGACCCAAACCTGTTCTGACTGCATCTGTTTTGACCCATGACCCGAGCCTGCCGGGTCTGCCCAGTTTCCCAGGCATAATGAATATCAAACAAACAAGAACATTAATCTGCTTTTAGATTTAAACAATAGCATAATTTCTACATTTTTTCACACAGTTATGTTATTACAGTGACATAAAACAAACCATCTGCCTAATAATGAAAAAATACACGGCATATAGTTTATTATATGATTAAATCAGCTACATACAAGAAACTGAAAACACGAAACCTATATAATAATTACCAAAACCGCGTGCACCCATTCTACCACTCATTCCACGCCCAAAGCCCCGACCGCCACCAAAGCCATCAAAATTTTGCCTGAAGGTCAAGAAGTCAACATCAGTCCCATATCATGAAATCAAATTATCACAAAGAAGGAAGCTCAAACTCACTGCTGCCAATCCAAGGCTGGTGTATCAATTAGGGCTTGTATTTTGCTGTCCTCGTCAGCTTTACTAGGAGCCGGAGCTTCATTAACTTGATTATTAGACATAACCGGGACAACTTCAGGAATCTCATATAAATCACTTCCAAACTCATCATATTCTGAACCATCAAACTACAAATTCCCAGATAAGCTTGTTACAATCCTAAGAGACGATAAACTTTCCCTAATAATATTATCACTAGACAAAGCTTACATAATTGTTGGTAACAGAAGCACCGGCTCCTGAAAAGTTACTCTTTGCCTGTTGAGCACTGGCCAGCTCAACAACCCCTTTCGGTCTGCAGTGCAAATCATAAACAATAACTAAATAACCAAATATTATATTAACTAATTATTAAAATGTTAAAAGGTTTTAAAAAAGTACTCGGTTTGTTCAGCAAGAGGTGCTGCAACTATAGGCTTGCGAGGCTGTCCGGGAATCCGGCGTATTAAAACCGAAGTGTTTTTAGGAATCAACATGTCTTCATCAAGATATTCTGAAATTGTAAATATGTACACACAATAAACAAGTTTTCTTAACCCTAATATCGTTTATTACGAAATCATTATTATAATACCAACCTTCATTAGTTTGGGCATTGGTGACAACAAGATCATAATCAGTGCCCCTGCCCAATTGCTTGGATTCATATATTTTTTCTTTCAAAGAGGCAACTGTTATAAAATGGCCATCGATCGAAATCGAGTCATAATCTTTAGCACTTTTAAACTTGTAATATACTGCCATAACTATTTAATAAATTTTTTTCTTTTCCCTCAAAACAAACAAGCAACAAGAACAACAAGATAATACCAGTAATCAATGAAGGCGTTATAATATAAAGGAAAAATATCAAACGCCTAAATTGAACACCAAAACAAACATAATAATATTAATAACAGTACAAAAATTAAACGCTCAGAAACCCTAATTTTTTGCGTTTTTCCACTCTTCAGTAACTCGAAAAGATCAAACCCTAAGCTTCTTCACACGCCGAATCCTTTAATAATCTGCGTTGATTCTTCGGTTCAATATCGATGAAAGTGAAGGATTTAACGAGCTGAAGTCTCCAATTAACAAACTTTGTGGATGAAATTTGAAGGACTGACGTCACGGAACACTTGCCGACCTCTTCCCACGCTTGATTCTTCTAATTCCTCCAAACACGAAACGAATCGCGGTATTCAGCAGCTAATCTTGAGAATCTCGTTTGAGAGAGAAGTTCATCATTCGATTCGACGGTTGATTTGACGGAAAATTAGGGGTAACCCACCCCCTGT
Source organism: Bidens hawaiensis (assembly GCF_021521415.1). NCBI lineage: Eukaryota > Viridiplantae > Streptophyta > Magnoliopsida > Asterales > Asteraceae > Bidens > Bidens hawaiensis. The sequence goes on along the minus strand of NW_027505340.1, from coordinate 67,145 downwards.
TATGTCAAGTTTGCCCTCTTTGGAGATGAGATGAGATGGGATGGGATGGTTTAACTGGTTTTATAATGATGCTATTTACACTTTCACCCCTCTATTCTTTCAAAACCCGATATATAACTGGTTTGGTCAACAAAAGTCAAAACCGATTTATGATCGGTACGGGTATGGGTGATCAAATCGGGTTGGTCAAAGGAACCGGAACCGGTTCAGAACCGGTTCCATTAGTCAACATCACTGTTTAAACCGGTTCCATGGTCGAACCGGTTAGGGAACCGAACCGGTTCCCCAACCCTCGGACCCGGAACCGGTGGAACCGGTTCTGACCGGTTCCTAAACCGGTTCTTACACTGTAACCGGTTCCAACCGGTTACAGTGTAAAATATTATTTTTTTTTTCGTTTTTCGTTTCCGCTGATTGTGTAGGTGATGATTTGTGTTCTTCTGATTTCTGAAGAGGCTCATGCTACTTTTGTTGTTCACCCACAGAGCAATGGTAAACAACATATTGAACTTAATGCTATGAGTGTCAGCGTGTTTGAATTGATTAGTCTGTATCGTGTAATGGTGAACTTAAATCTGTATCGTGTTACATTTGTTGAGTTTGCTATGTATTATAGTCTTTTGGCTTACGCAAGTCAAATGCTGAATTATAATCAAGAGCGGTGTTATACGATTCGTATTTGTATAACATGTTAAATAAAAAAAACAATTAACATAAAATTCATTTTATTTACTTTAAGAAGTTCAAAAAAAAAAGGTTACATGTTTTAAAATATTCAAAAACAAACTAACAAAACATTAAACTTATAAATATAAAGTGTGACATATTATTTATAGAAAAGCCTTCTTGTTCGTCGTAATTATTGAGTGGCGACTTATTCATCAGAATTACTTGTAGAAACGCCTTCTTGTTCGTCGTGCACTCGAACATCAAGTGGTGTTTCGTCTTCCAGAGTGGTTACGTGTTGAACACGATCGATTGAGTCAAAGTGATCCTTCAAGCAAATGCACATCTCCACCGACTCCGAATTCAGTCTTGTTCTTCTCACCGATATTACCCTGCCACTAAGAGAAAAAGCAGATTCCGAAGCTACAGTAGAAGCTTGGGCGGTTAGTAAATCACGGGCCATGGTGGCAAGAATCGGAAACTCGGTTTCCTTTACCTTCCACCAAGCCAAAACATCAAAAGTGCCATATTCCTCTTCGGATAAACCGGTAGAGAAATCATATGCACTATACCTTCCTAGTTCGCTTGAAGGGGTGTTACCCCTTTGTTTTTTAGCCGTTACGTTGCGAACGGTGTTCATAAGGCTAATCATGGGGTCTCGTACTCTAGTAGCACTTGAACTTGATGAAGACCCCCCCGGCGTAGGTATGTGTATGTTTGACCCATATTTATTTATATAAAAGTCATACATAAATTTAAAATTCAAGTTAAAATCATTTTGTGCCTCTGTTGAAAAGTTTGGGTCAACTTCATGCATATCTAAGGCTGAAAAAATTTCGTCTATCACACATTCAACCCCCGTAACATTTAACATTGGGTTTAAAGCGGCGGCGCAAGTAAAAATCGGTGGCAATTCAAGAAAGTATTTTTTTAATTTAAACTTCATTGGTAATATGATGTTTGAAAACATTGGACTTTTATTTTCAAATTCTTTAAGATTGTTAACGATTAAAAATAACTCCGAAAGAACCAAGGGACTTGTCGGATAATACGTTCCCGATAGTTTCGTTGTTGATGTTTTAAAAACTTCAAGAAAAGTCGATAAGTCATTGATAATTTCCCATTTCTCATTTGAAAAGGGGATTGCCAAATCATTATCGGCAAGACTAGAATGAAACATTTGTAAAGTTTCTCTTTGTTTCAAAGCACTTTGAAACATTATGCAAGTGGAATTCCATCGATGAGGTACATCCCAATTAGCTCCCAAAGCTTTTCTTCCCGTATCTTTACAAAATTTTCTATAATCCATTTGTCTTTTTTTACTTTTCTTAAAAACTTCATGTAGCATTACTCTAAAATCGTTTATAACCGATGTAACCTCATCCGAAGCAAGTCCGTCTTGCACGATTAAATTAATGATATGTGCAACACACCTTGAGTGAAAAAATACACCATTGCAAATCGGCGTATATTTTAATTTTAATTTATCAACCGCCGATGTATTATTCGACGCGTTATCAAATGCAATTGAAAATATTTTATTTTCTAGTTTATAAGTTTTTATAACATAATCTAAAATTTCAAACAAATTATCTCCCGTATGTGGATACTCAAAGAGTTCGAAAGCAATGGTGCGTTTCATCATTTCCCACGATGACGGGTCTACCCAATGAGCGGTGACACAAAGATAAGATTCGGGTAGACCATGTGGAGCCGACCAAACATCACTAGTTAAGTTTATTCCCGTATTTATATTTTCAAAATATGCAATTAGTACCTCTTTGGCCTTCTTCCACAATTTTAAACAATAACGTTTAAGAGTATGACGACTTACGTGAGTGTATTGTGGTTGAAGCGTATCTCGAATCATGGCGGTTAAGCGAGGGTTGTCGAAGTGGCTAAACGGCAAAGCTTCTTGAATCACAAACTTCGCCATACGATCTTGAACTCGATCAATTTGGTATGTAAATATTCCGCCTTCACTATCCATTTGCGTTTCTTGCGACTCGACGTTCTGTTTCAACGCCCTGCAATACGGTCTTTCGATGTGTTTCTTCAAATTTGAATTCGAAAGTGGGTTTAAATAAATTCCACAAAACTTGCACCGAGCCTTCAATGGTCACTCAATTCAACCAAATCCCAATTGCACCAAATCTCTTGATTACGATTATGAGGTACAATACGAACGAAACTTGGTCCGGCGGTGGAACCTTGACCAACCGATGATTGTGAGGCAGCCATAACAACAAATATGAATATAGAAGAAGAGAAAACAAGAGATTAGAGAACTCAGAACGTTGTAATAGCGTTTTTTTGTATTTTTTTGCGTTCGGGTTTGCGTTTTGAGTGTTGTGATGAACCCATTACACCAAATACCTATTTATACTAGTAGTGGGGTGTTTGGGGAGCCAAAAAACGACCATTTTTGACCCCAACGGTCAAAAAACAGCCATTAAACCGTTTCCCAACGGCTAGAACTACTCCAACGGCTAGAACCGGTTCCGAACCGGTTCCGGTCGAACCTGTTCCAGAACCGGTTCCGGTTCGGTTCCGGTTCCTACCCGGTCCACCTCCAAAAATGTCAAACCGGTCCCGGATCGCCGGGTTGAAACGGAACCGAACCGGTTCCTACGAAAAACGGGTAGGAACCGGTTCGGTTCCGGTTCGGTTCCACCGAACCGGTTCCAGTAACCGGTTTTGTTGTCCACCTCTAGGTACGGGTAGAGACCACTTTCTTGATCAGGTTATGATCGGTTTCGGTTTGGGTTTTGTTAGGTTCCAGTTCGGGTTTTGATCGGTTTCAGTAGAGAAAATTACAAACCGGTTTCGAACCTACGATTTCAATCGGTTGCAAACCGGTTTCTAAATAATCGTTTTCAAAATGGTTCGGTTTAAACAACAAAAGTCAAAAGCGGTTTATGATCGAGTAGAAACCAGTTTCTTGACCATGTTATGATCGGTTTCGTTTTGGGTTTTGTTCGGTTTTGACCGGTTTAGGTGGAGAAAATTACAACCGGTTTCAATCGGTACCAAACCGGTTTTTAAATAATCGGTTTCAAAATGATTCGGTTTGATTTTTGGGTCAGTTCGGTTGACTGGTTCTTTTGTCCACCTCTAACCGGTGGCACCCATGCGTTGCAACCATTCAGCAAATAGTCCTGGACACGATAATTCAGTCAGAGTCGTTAGACATATAAAAAATATAAAAATAAAAAATTCCTAACAAAAATGGGAATTTAAAAAAAAAATTACGAAATTGTTTAGATTAGAAAGCTGTTAAAGTCTAGAGGTCTTATAATAGTTATATTTAAAATTAAGGCTAAAAACGTAAATTAAAGAAATAAAAATTAAAAACGTTTAAGGCGCTCAATGAATGCTAAGTGGATCAATGGCGATTTACAAATGACATCTTCTTGGATTAATTGTAAATAGTTGAATAATTTTTATATGCGACCCCTAAATCGTGAAGCATACAGACAACTTGGCATATCCTCTTTGTTTGTTATATTCTTGTTCTCCTAGAAACTTATTCCACAAGGATTGTCCTGTAATAATGAAAAGTATTTGCAACAAATTGCACAAGAAGGTGTGTTTGGGTACAAACTAATGTGCGGAGTTTGTGTGCCTCTTTGATTTTATGTCAACAGACGTTACAAATTTTGTTTGTGTGGGGGCAATTTTGTTCAAGGGGATACCTCGCTAACCGCTTTTCGTTAAGAGTGTAAAAGACCAAGAATAAAAAAAAACTCGAAAACTGAACCTAAGAGAAAATCTAACCAAATTGTGAATTTGGCTTTCGCTTCGGTTTCTAGTAATTTTATAAATCTTGCTTATTCGAATAACTGAGTCAAATTCAATCAAATAAATCAAATGATAACTAGGTTAATTGGTTTATTTAAATCGATTAGGTATAATTAATAATATATGGATGTGTGCTCTTCTTAAGAGCTTAATTCCAAGCTAAGGCGTGCCTAGATGGAGCTTGTTAGAAAAATTTATAGTTAAAATGAGTTTCACTATTTTTGAACATTAATAATTATATTTATATATATGAGTTGTATAAATAACTATTTTCGGATTTGTGTTCTACTTCGTGAGAGCATCACAATGAACCAAACCAAGTCCAAAATGGACCTATGATGAATGAAAATCAATGCTTCAAGATGTGTTGTTAAAACAACAAAAGATAAGAAAATTTAGAAGTGAATTAAGGTTTTGTCATCTTGTGAAACATTGGTACTAGGATAAAACTTAAAATGGTTTGTGTTCTACTTTGTGAGAGCATCGCTATTTTTGGACATTAATAATTATATTTATATATATGAGTTGTATAAATAACTATTTACGGGTTTGTGTCTACTTCATAAGAGCATCATAATGAACCAAACCAAGTCCATAAGGAGTACTCATTATAGGACCATCTGGGATGGGGAGGCAGAGAAGTCGACCAACTTAGGCCCGTTCATACTAGAGGCCCAATTTTTTTTTTAAATTTATATGTATATATTTATAAAAAAAGTTGTACTATGACCAATCAAAAGTTTTGTTTAAATAATACCTTAAAATCAGGCCTAAATTTAAATCATATACAATACTCGATTACTTTTTATATATAACTTATCGGATTTATATTTTACCTAATGCTCGAATTTATATTCGCCTTCGGCCCAAAATTTTTTAGCAATTCTTGGAGACGACCATGACTCATTTTTAGTGTTTCATATAGTATCAGACTCAAGTGGACAACCTAAAAGTTATGGAAGAATAATACATGAGTGACATGTTATCTACAACACCCCAACTTACGACAGAAAATGTCGAGGCAAAACGATTGCTCATAAGCACGCACTACTATAAAAAGCGTTAATATATTAAATTTATATTATTACAAATAATATCACATTACATGGATTAATATTAAAGAACAACAATTAACCTATCAAATTCTACCTATTTTTATCAAATACCCTAAAGGTATAACTACGCGTTCTTCACTTCATCGAGCAACTTAACCTGCAACATTGTAAAAATAGTATTTGTCAGCACAAGGTTGGTGAGCAATCATAGGTCGGGTTTATATATACGCAATAATAAAATAAAAACAATCCAATTATCATAATGACATCAATTAAATATAAATTTAAACGTGAATAATGTAATGAAAACTTCCGTTCATCCCTGACACGTAGTCAGTCTACAGGGAAGCGCATGTAACCTTCCAAGCTAAACTGCTCTGAGTTTGAGTTCGTGTTTGCGCTTGCGTAATAACAAGCCAATCAACTAATCATCTAAGCAAGTTGTCAAGTAACAAGTAAGCATATGACAATTATAGATGAAATCAATCAAAATGAGATAAGTATGGATAGTGTTTGCGATGTAAATATATAAATAAATATTCGAGTTGAAATAGGTACAATGCTACACCCCAAAATATTTGAAAAGTAAAACGGGGACTATGAGTTATTCATCTTAAAAACAAACGACGGGTTAAGCAAGTAAAAATGAACTTCTAGACTAGCCGACCAACACGAGAGAAAATAATTAAAAAAAAACTAATTGGAAAATAGTATGACTTAATAATGGAGAATGTAAAAGAAAATAAATGAAAATCCAAGTTCTAGGTGATTGGGTCTTAAATCGGGAGTTTAACGAGTAAATAAACGAACTTGCAGCTTTAATAAAATAAATAATTAAAAATTTGGTTTTTAATATAAAACCTATATGAAAATATTATTTAATGAGTTTTGGTCAATTCGGTTTGATTAGAATACGCGAACCGAACAAGATGGAAAATTAAAATAAGTTAAGCGAGTGTTCGGGTTTTATCGGACTTGATCCCGAAACTAGATCGGCTTGCACTGCCGCTCGAAGAGAGATGCCTGTGAGACCCTCTCAAGTTCTTTCATTCGAATGAGGTTTTGGATTTGCTTCCTACGAACCTAATATATATAAAACGATATATTTGATTATTAGTTTCTGTTAAAATTCGTTTTAATGAACAATTAAGCAAAAAATCCCCATTTTTAGACATAAACCCTGGTTTTAAGAATTTGATTCAACTGAACCTTGGAACAACTCTAATCCATGGATTGAATAGATGTGTTTTAAATCAAGTATGATAACGAACATTAAACAAATACAAATTACCCCGAATAAGAAGTGTAAGATGAAGTTTTGAAGGCGGGTTTGACTTTTTAAAGTCAACTGACAAAGAACACTAAGAACACCTTGAATCTGACTTGAGAAACGGAATTGATGGTTTGTAAAGATGTGGCAAAGGCAAAGAAGCTTGGTTTATATAGGAATTGGATCAGGGTTTATGTTTAATCGATTATTTGATCAGTTTTACATAAAACTTGAAAGTTTATGTTTATCAAACAATCCCAACATTTATTGGTTTCATAAAAGGATCTAATTACAATAGAGAGGTAGGTAAGCGGGCAACAAGCTGCGTCGCCACCCTCTTTTGAATGGAAATGAAATACACTAATTAAGAGATGAAATCTCAAAAACTTGGAGAGAAAGGTATGTGGTTTTCGATAGGAATTAATCTAGGAACATTCTAGAATCAAGAAATCGAATCAAAAGCGAATTTAGAAGTGATTTGGAGACTTAAACGAGAAGAAACGAATTTTACGTTTGCAAGTAGCATGTCGTGTAGGGCGACATGAGTTCCCACATGGCCGTCACGTAGCGTGACGGATGAAGTTTTGCAGCAAGTTCAGAAATTGGCAAGAATGACTCCTAGACTTGTATAAATACAATTTTAAGCACCATAATGCATGAAATAGAGTTTGTACTTATAGATTAAAACCATAAATGATTAATTCTTAACATAAACCAACATAAATATTTAAAAATGAAAAACCCAAAGTTTTAAGCGGGTCAGGTTTTGGATTTGGAAAATGACAAATGTTACAGGATCCTGTGTTGCACACACATGGCACACCTAAATGAAGGTGCAAGTTACACGACAAGGACATCTAGATGCTTGCACGGTACACACGACAGACTCAGTTGGTGTAGGCTAATTATTAAAGAAATTCAATCTTTTTATTACAAGATTAATTAATTATCCAAATAAATGATATGTTTGGATTCTCTTTGGGTCAAAATGAGTTTCATAACTCACAAATTTGATAGATACCAAAATTCGCATAGTTTGAGTTCTCTAGTCTTTCATAACCTTAGAGAGGAGTACTCTCAAAATATGTTTCATGTTTATGTTTATCTTCTTTACTTTTTCATAATTCAAGAACATCAAGAAGCTCGGTGCTTTCTCGAGTGCGAGATCCATCACCGGCAGTACACATATCGTTTCGGTTGTTGTACCCTGGGATACAAACGCATTTTGGTTTGAATGGTTTTAAATACTTCAAAGTAGTTAATACTAGTGACATCCAGAAATAAATGCCAAACCAAAATTCTGAAGCTCAAATATATGTTCATACAGTTTAACAATACGATTATCTATTTAAGACCACCAGGGCGGGCCTAAGGGTCTCCATGGTGGGTCGCCTGCACCCTATAAATCTGAATTGTGTGTATGAGACATTGAAATTGAAACTTTATTGTAATTTTTTTCTTTTTAATCACATGCACGTGTGCCAGTCTAGTATTCTAATTGGTCTAATTACTCTAGTTGGTCTGAGTTTAGAATGATATGTGAATATATGATTACTTATTTATATGAAAAGTTATTTAGTACTCTAGTTGGTTTGAGTTCAGGATGATATGAATCGGTGATTACTTATTTAACTAGACGAAAAGTGGTTTTGATTGAAAGTTTGTGTGATTGCTTGTTTAATCAAGTTTATCTGTTCGTGGGTGTTCACAGATGTTATGATAACCTAGTTTGTTTTTCTCCATGAAAGATGTTTTTCCGATTTCATAATGCGAACTCATAACTTTCTTTGCCCTACTTGTTTTCGATCTGAAGTAGCATCGTGTGATTAGCAGTTTAATTCAATCTATTTTTAAATTGGGTTCATTGTATCCAAACTACAAAATTCAAGTTATTGCTGAATCATGAACCACAATTTTTAAAGAAACTGCAGGAACAAACATGTATCATTCACATCATTGACCCAAAAGTCTTAAGTCATTATTGATCACTCCGGTAGAAGAACAAATGGATTAAATATAAGGTAACAGTACATTATACAAGCTCTCTCAAATCATCTCAAATCACGAATCTAGGATGACCCCACCTTAATATATAGGATCATACTTATGCAACAAGCATATCTAAAACTAGTCAAATGTATTGATTATTTAAACCATACCTGCTTTGATTATGTCTAGATCTCTATATACTTAAGGCATTCACAACTCATCCATAAATATGTGAGTGTACGTGCTCTCTATATTTTATGGAGTAGTTGTAATTATTTGTGAGTGAAAGAAAGAGAAAAAAAGTTACTATTAATAAGTAAAAATGGAGAAACAATGTTCACGCTTTATAATTTTTTTAATACTTTTTTGAAGTGGTTGTAATTGAAACAGATTAAAAATGTAACGATAAAGACAAAAAAAATATTATTTAATTAAAAATGAGAGAGTAAATATAGTAATTATAGGGTAATTATAAATATAGAGGTAGATATCTACTATGCTTTAACATATGCTCTACATGCATTCCATTTATTGTGGACCTAAGTGCTTTCATAGGATCTTACATCAAATCCATGTAGCATGATTATGATCACGTAAATTAAAACCTTTTTACCTTTTTTTCCTGCGTATGGCAATCTCTTGTAACCTGGTTTACCAAATGTTTACATCAAGGTATTGTAGGAAATAATGGACCGGTTCGGTTAAGTCAACGCGGCCAACCGAGTTATGACCCGTAAGAGTCAACGCGACAGCTTAAAAGGAAGGTCAACGCATAGCGCAATGGTCTTATAGGCTTGCCGAGTCAGCCCTATTTTGTAATTATCCATCAAGTAGCATGACAAATTTGACTCACCAATCGGCTCGACACCTGTCATGACCTTGTCCCACTCAACAAAAAGACTAGTTTGTAATTATCCATCACGTAGGGTGACAGTGATGCGGGTGTGCGAAATGCAAAATGCTCCACATTGCGCCCATTGCACTTCGCCAGTGATCATGACTGCGATCGTGTGGGTGTGCGTCAAGTGCTCTACACCCTTGCTGATGCTACCAAGTGTGTCTTATCATATAAGAATATCTTCTTATGAGCCCTCCTCCTTATAAGGAGCTCACAAGTTTATCATTTTATTAATGTGGAATATCATTCTATTAATGCTACCAAGTGTGTCTTGTCATATAATAATATATTCTTATGAGCCATCGTCCTTATAAGGAGCTCACAAGTTTATCATTCTATTAATGTGGGATAAGCCATTTTTATTTTACCAGTGTGGGACAAACCCACTTTCCCATAGTTCACATTCTTAATCACACATTTTGGATTGTTACATTTTCTCCTCCTTATTTTAAATATCATCCTCGAGATTTATTTGAATAAGTGCGTATATTTTCTTTTCATTTCTGATTCCAATTCCCAAGAATATTCTAGTCCGCGTCTTGACTTCCACTTCACTTTGACCAGAACGAGTCTCTTATACTTGAAATTCTTGATTTTTCTATATTCATTTTTTAAAGGTTTGTCAACGAATTTCAATTTTTCATTTACCTAAATATCTTGAAGAGGAATCTTTAATAATTCATCAGCTAAGAACTTCCTTAAGTTGCTTACATGAAATACATCATGCATTACCGATTATTTCTTCTGGTAACTTTAGATGATAAGCTATTTGTTCAATTCGTTTAATAATTTGGAATAGTCTAACAAGCCTTGGACTCAACTTTCCTTTCTGGCTTAATCGAACTAATTCTTTCCATGGAGACACTTTCAGTAGCACTTTATCTTCAACTTGAAATTCCAACAGTTTACGCCGATGGCCAGCATAACTCTTCTGACGATCCTGTGCAGTCTTCAATATCTCCTTGACTCAAATTATCTTGCCAGTAGTTTCTTGTATAATTTTGGGACTTGATAATTGATTCTCATATTTCATCCCAAGACACCGGGGTTTAACACTTTCATCCATAAAGTGCTTCAAATGGGACGACATTAGTGCTTGCATGATAACTGTTATTATAGGAGAATTCTATTAATTGTAAATGGTCATCCCAATTTCAACCAAAATCTATTACACATGCTCTTAACATGTCTTCCAACGTTTGTATGGCCAAATGGTCGTCAAAAGGTCCCTCCTAAAAGATTTGAAGATTATGTAATGTCGAGTGAAGGATAATGTCTTACCCTAGATGAAGAACCAGTTACATTTGAAGATGCAAAGAATTCTAAAAAATGACGAGAAGTAATGAGATCCGTATTAGTCTCAATCAAACAAAACAAAATGTGGGACTTATGTAACCAACCAATGGGTCACAAGGCGATTGGTTTGAAGTGGGTGTTTAAAACCAAACGTGACACAGACGGGTCAATAACAAAGTACAAAGCAAAATTAGTCGCAAAGGGGTACGTGCAAAAGCATGGGGTAGACTTTGATGAAGTCTTTACCCCGGTGGCGAGAATGGAAGATGATTTTAGCAATTGCAGTGAATTATGGTTGGTTCGCTTACCATTTGGACGTTAAATCGGCGTTAAATTGCGAGCTGAAGGAAGAAGTGTACGTGAAGCAGCCTAATGGTTTTGAAGTTTCCGGGAAACACGGTATGGTTTATAAGTTACGAAAGGCTTTATACGGTCTTCGCCAAGGCCCATGAGCTTGCAATGAAAAACTCGACAAAACATTGAAAGGTTTGGATTTTATTATCTTATCGTGACTGGATCAAGTCAAACCAAGATTGAGAAATTCAAAAGTCAAATGAAAAATGAGTTCGAGATGCAAGATCTCAAAATGCTATCTTATTAGTTGGGCATTAAAGTAACACAAAAGAAGCATGAAATAATGTTGAAGTTTTGAAGTTAATAGTTCAAGTTCATAAAAGTTCATCAGATTCTTCTAAAGCTCAATTATATTATGACGATATAATATTATTATAGAAACCCCGTTTCCAAGATCTCTTCGTTCAAAACAGTACCGGCGACCTCAAGAATTTTAGTTTCTGTATTCACGATTCAAGAACACGATTAAATCCAATTTAATCTCCAACAAGAGGAACTTGTGAAACTAAAAAGTTTATTCAAAGCTGATTGCTAGTAAATAAAATCAACTTAAACAAAGTGCCATTGCCACGTTATCCTGATCCTTCGCACCCACCTCAGATTTAGTGGCGTCACATGCTATAATTTACGTATTTATGCAAATCACAAACTAAGTTTGAGTATATCCCTATTCGTAATTTCTTTATAATTTCACAAATGATTTTAGTCTACAAACAAGTTAGCCACAGAAATATTTTAAGTCTAAACCATATATGTTTTAGATATCATATTGCCTTTTGTTTTGCTGTATTCAACTTAAACGGTTGTAACCTTTTGACATTTTATCAAATGCTCGTACGTGGGAGTCCACACCATGTCACCATGTAGCCTAACAGCCAGGCCATAGGGGCAGTTCGGTAAATAAAAGAAAGTTAATATTTTCTTCAATTAGTTTTGTACTATAACCTTTTCAATATTTATTGCCTATATCTAATGGTCAAGTTATTCTATAAAAAGAGACAAAAATGAGAAGGATGAGAAAGATTTATAGCCATACAAAAAACCTTCAAACAAAATTGAAAATAAATAAATAAAAAATCATAACTCAAAATTTAAAAGTAAAAACACAAAAATGTTTCTACCGTCTTTCTCGTTCTTAAAAAAAAATCTCGGAAAAGACACTATGTTGAGTGAAAAAAACCATTGTATCTTTTTGTTTATCATTGTGTTTTGTGTTTATTTTCGTCATTGATTGTGTATTTTTTCCTTGACATTGTGTTATATTTAGAGCATTCCCAGCCCGTCCCTCATCCCCATCTCCATAATTACATTATATAACACCACATCTCTCTCTACAGTTTAATTAAATAATATTTTTTATACACTTATTATTACAATTTTCTCTCTCCACCATAATTTACAAAAAAATCACTACCTTTCCCCCAAATTTACAAAAAATCACTACATTTTCTCTCTCCACCCTATAATATACAAATTCCCCTCACAAAATTATAGGGGATAGGTTGAGAATGCTCTTAGTCAACATTGTGTTACATTTTGTTCGGCATTGTGTTATATTTTGCGATTTATTGTGTCTTTTGTTCATTTTCGTCATTGTGTCTTTTGTCTGCATTGTGTCTTTTCGGGGGTTTTTTTTTTAACGAGAATGATGAGGGAAACATTTTTGTTTTTTTTATTTTTTCATTTATATTTTGAGTTATGATTTTCTTAATTAATTTTTTAGAATTTTTTTTAAAGGGTTTTTTGTGTAGCCACAAATCTTTCTCACCCTTCTCATTTTTGTCTTCCTTTGTATTTTAACTTTTTCCTATATTTGATATTGATCTTATTTTAACATTATTAGTAAACAATAACTGTAAATTTCTTTTTGTTTTTGACACATTCAACAAAATTTGTTAATTGGTACAGCTATTGTTAAAGATGGATCAAAACGAAATTATAAAATTGACAACGGGGCAGGGGCAGGGGCAGGGGCAGGGGCAGGGGCAGGGGCAGGAATTCTCTTCACACATTTAGTTTGATATTAAAAAAAACGTAGTGTATTTATCTAATATTACATTATCATTAATTTTATGGTGTAATAGAAGTTTTTTTTTCTTTAATATGTTTGTTGGTGGATATGTTGATGTAATAATATTATTTGGCTATTTGTAGTGAGGTGACGTTCCTGTCACCTTACCAACGATTTCTTAGTGAAATCATTATAAGTATTGTGTAGAGCAGTAGAGGCGCGCTAAGGGAGCTTGATACCCTTTAAGCGCTAGTGTGTTAACGGGTGTGAGGATTCAAAGAGTAGGTCTACCAATTTACCACCAATCACATTCATACATACTTTGGTTTTATGTAAAAAAAATTTCTTCTATTTAATTATACAGTTAAACCATCAAAAGAAAGTTAAAAAAATGAATAAGAGTCTTATATCTAGGGATGAGCAAAAATCGGTATGGTACCGATTGGTACCGGTACTGGTATCGAAATCGGTACTGATTTGGTACCGTTGGTACCAAGGTTTTGAGTTTTCGGAATCGGTACGGTACGGTACCGGTATTTCCCGAATTTTACCTTAAATACCGGTACCGTCCCGGTACCGGCACCGTATTGGTACTGAACCGAACATTTTGGTACCGGTACCGGTACCAAAAATTTGCGATTTTCAAGATCGGGATTTTCGATACCGATACCGGTCAGTATCGGTACGGTACCGAGCTCATCCCTGTTATACCTATTATACCTATGTAAAAGTTACTTTTTTATTTTTTAATTAACTACCATATATAGTAAATAAATTAGATTGTCATAAAAAAAAAGCTATGATCTTTTGATCTTTTTGAAATTTTAGCTTTCCTTATTGATCACATATTTCTAATTGATGCATATCCATTATTCTTAATTCAAATTGCTTCTCACTCAAAATCGATAATTCAAATAACTACTTGATAACTTAACAATGCAATTAAGTTCCTTACCTAAAATCCGAAAAGGCATAACGCTTTTCTTGCTTAGAATATTCAAAGTTAAGCCCATTAGTCAAATTAGGTTTTTCTATTTAATTTGTCTATTAAAGAAAAAGAAAGAAAGAAAAGACTACTTTTTAGTCAAGATTCATTCACTCTAGTCCACAGTCTTAATTTTTTTTATGTATAAAATTTTACATAGCAATGTACACCAACTTTGTTTCTTATTTACACTATATCCATATGCAATGGTCTAAACCATTTAAGTGAAAACTGATTCAGAGTAAAGCAGAAAGAAAAGTATACTGATAAAAGTATAATAAAATATTATTTAATTGAAGAAAAAAGATAAATATAAAGATTTGTAGTGTAATTATAGAGATAAGAATGGAAGACCTGCTGGATGTGTAATACTCTCATAGTAGTTCCATCTTTTAAATATATATTTTTTTAAGAAATGAGATGAAGTGTGTACTTGTGATTAGGTAATATAAATGAAATTAACAAATGAACTTACCTCACGCCCGTTGAGAGAGGGGCGAAAGAAAGAGCCACACCCACAACAGCAAACGGGGGCTGTAAGTGTGGGCTTGAAACTTTCAGACTCTTGCCATTTCATTCAAACTATTAGCAACTGTGTTTTTTAATTAAGTTTCTTTCAATGTTCTACTATTATGTAAATTAAACTTGAGCAGTGATTGGTCCACCAAATTACTTGCATGAAGGCCAAAAAAGCAAATGACAAATGACATTCATCGGTCATTTCTCCAATGTCGGTGTGATTGTAAATAAATAATGCATTCTTAACCAAGCTGTGCAAACCACATCACTTCTCCTACGACAAGTCAAACCAAAATATTGTATTAGAATTTTATATCAAATAAAGTACGATCACTGATGAATAAAATCGCTCTATTGCAGAAAGAACTATGGGTGATCCAATGGTGAGACGGTGACGTACAGTCGATAACAAGTCGATGAAGCTAGTATCAATGATTAGTCTTTTCCCATAACAAGATTGTTTAGGACAAGTTTGCCCTAGGTAAAACAACTCTTATTTGTAGTGTTTGGTTGCTGCGAATAGCATTGGTTCATCTTAATACTATAAACAAACATCACTCTCACTCAGCTCGGCCCTTTTTAGTAGTTATCAACTCCTTATGCATCAAAATTATTTGAATAATTGATTCTAAAGTCGTTCTATAAGTTATATGCTGGTTTGTTATCTATTATAGTTTTCATTATTTGGTATATTAGTCAAGTTTATTTGTTAGTTTTTAATATTTTATCTACAGCAGCTAGTTTGAAAAAGAGAGTTATTGATCTTTTATAATTTATCTCATCATTTTTAACTTTATAAAGAGACGAGACGTGAAAACACCTGAATTTAGCATAATAGCATTATCATTTGTAATCTACTCTTCCTGAGGAAATATCCTTATTTGTGTTTATATTTATGTGAGTTTAGGAATTTACATAAAACATTTATTTCTTTTATAATTGCGTCGTCTTGTTGCAAGTTTTACAAGGACTTGTATATGACACATGGTTCAAAAGCACAACCACATCCCTTAAATTCCTAATGTCCTTGTTCATATACCATAGAAAGGTAGATAGGGCTAAACAAGCTTATGGTTTACACTCACAAATTACAATCAAGGTGAATGGGAATGTCTAACCCATAATTATAGGTGGAGCAGTAAGGCCCTATACAAAATCATCGGCAAAGGAGCTCACGATTCACAACGAATATCTATAAGACATGAAACACAGTTTTTAATCTACTAATTTGGAACAAAAATATCGGTGAGCCGTCATCAAGGAACATGAACATATACACTCCAGACGTCTCCAGTTATATGAGAGAATCACTAAACCCTTAAGCAGGGAAAAAAACACCTTTTCTTATAGGATTGGCAACGAACTTAACATCTTGCAAGCATTATTATTACATTACCGACATGCAGAGCATGTCCACTTATTATCCATAGCATTTTTACACAGCGTGCATACATTATTTAGAAAGGAACATGAAAGTTTGCTCCAACAAGTAAGAGATACAGGAAATTATCACGTATACTATAGAATAAAAACGCCAAAGAGGCCACCAAAATGCACAAGGAACATATTTTCCCCAAGTGAGCAGTAATGGCATAAGCAAAAGTGACATCAAGACCTGCAGAAGAGACAACGAGTTCTGCTGCGGATGTGAGTCCGTACATGAGGAGACTGGTAACAGATAGCATGATGGACCGATGATGAGTTTGAAATGGGAATCCAGGTACGCTCTGAGACTTAATTGCTGCTAAAGCAATGAGAGCGTCGATTATAAAGCATAGAGTGGAATGTGGCATGGCAACACCTTCTCCCCTAAAGACTACTCCCCGGTTATAGTGAACCCAGAACTGACGGACAGGGATTTGGCTGACCGATGTGAAGAATGTACCAAGTTTGGTCTTCAAGGGTTGGGGGTCGTATATCGATTTCTGTGGTGGCCAGCTGATTCATTCTTTATGGTCGGTGAGGGATGATGGATTGAATTGCATGATGCCATGATGGGAGAGTCTGAAGAAACCATAGGCAAGGACCCCTTCCTTTATATACTTATTATGTGTGACAACTTCGTTTTAAGTTTCGGCTGGGGGTGAATGGAACAAATGCAAAAGGACGATGGATGGACGATAAAACCTAAACGTCTTAAAAATAGTTTTTATTTGTTAGTCCATATTTTTATAAAATACAATAATATTATATTAATTATTTATAAAACTGGTAAATTTAAACCTAGAATCATGTTTATCAAGAGATTTATGAATATGTCTCCATATATTAATCTGAAATATTCTGGTAATTCACAAACGATATCATTCAACAATTCATGCATATTTACACAAACATTGGAATTGATAAAGTTTGTTTTTGGACTTTTCTTATAAATAATAATTATACGATAACATTGATAAACTTTGATTTTTGGACATTAAGATAGCGCTGTGCGCCAAGTCTGCTATTCGGAACTTTACTTTAATTACTGATCGGTATGCTTTCTTCATTGTTTTGGACATGTATTCTCCTAGATGAGGGGGCCTAGCATGCCTTGATCTGCTATTAGACCACATATCTCAAATTCCTCATGTTAACGTCCTTATTATAACAAGCTAAAATCATGTTCTTGGCTCTCGGGTGATATGCCCACTAATTATACATTTTTTTATCATACACCAACCACATAAATGTAAAAAGAAAATTAAAAGTTAGGATTATCAAAATCCAATAACTTTGTTGTAAACTGTAATAAGTAGAGGGTGTAAAATGTAAGAGTGCAGTAATTCGGGTGTCAAATGTAAATAAGCAGATTGTCAATCAGAAAATATGCTTCAACAGCGAAATATTCATATTTTATAGACAGAAATACATATTTTGTCTTTTAAACATAGTTGATTTACGAATCATGTCCTTTAAAAAGTATACTTTCAGACAGTGTCCTTTATATGACATGTTTATTTGATATTCGTCCTTTTAACTAAATGTCATCCAAAAACCTGGTTAAGTCCAAGCATGTGCTTAGCATGTGACGGGCATAATGGTACTTTCAGACCCTTATTATTAATATTTATTAACAAAACCCAAAAATATATTTAAATGATTTTAGAAAAAACTAAAGAATATATATATATATATTTTTTAATATAATCCCTCTCTCTCTGTTCATCTTTTTCTTCAACCGAATACCCACCCATCACTCCCAAAAACCCTAATTCTGTTCGATCTTCACTAGTTTTGATTTTAGAACAAAGGGTCTTGGTTTCTTGTCAGTAACTGATTTGGGGTTGAAATGTTAGGATAATAGAGAGAAGATATGTGACATGGTTTAGAGGAATGTTAAAAGACCAAAAAGCCTTTCACTTGTTAGTCACATGTAACCACTTAACGGATGAATTGGATGGTGGTTAGTCAAAAGGACGAAAATCAAATAAACATGTCATATAAAGGACACCGCCTGAAAGTAAACTTTTTAAAGGACCTGATCCATAAATCAGCTATGTTTAAAGGACAAAATTGGTATTTCTGTCTATTTTATAACCCAATTATTAAAAGAGTTTTTGCCAAAGTTGTTGCAAGTATGGAAGTCTCACTACTAGAAAATTCAGCCATTGTTACCAAAATTTGCTACAAAAAAAAAAACGGTAGCAAATTTAGCGACCGATTTGCAAATTTGCTACCGAAAATGTAAATTACTTGACAAAGTGGCTAAGCGGTCGGAGTTTTTGCAACCATTAATTTTCGGTGGCTAAGCGGTCGGAATTTTTGCAACCGTTGGCTAGGCAGTCGGAGTTTTTTTGCAACTGTTGGCTAAGCGGTCGGAGTTTTTGCAAAAGTTAATTTTCTGTCGGAGTTTTTGCAACCGCCAATTTTCGGTCGGAGTTTTTGCAACCGTTAATTTTCGGTCAGAGTTTTCAACGGTCGGAGTTTTTTGCAACCGGTAAACGGTCGGAGTTTTTGCAACCGCTGGCACGGTCGGAGTTCTTTTGCAACCAGTAGGCGGTCGTAGTTTTTGCAACCGACTATTAAGCGGTCGGAGTTTTAACTTTTATTTTAAAAATAAAGCACAGCATGTGACTTTTACCTATGATCCAGCCCAAGAAGAAGACAAAAGGTGTGCAAAGCACGTGATACCCATCCATCCACTCAATTAGGCAATTATCTAATCGAATAACAGAAACCAAAACCATCGGTCATCCACACACACAACACACTCTCCAATCCATTTTCATATTCGTTTTAATGGCTGGTGTGCTTGAAACTCTCGTAGTTCTACGTACCTCCGGCTTTCCGGCGGCATCATTGTCTCCGATCGCCTCATCCTCCGTCTCCGGCTGCCAGAACACTGTAAATTTATCGAAATCAAACATACGGTCTGGATCGGGGAGCCTAAGGTCTAAATCAGGTAGCCGTAGAACACGTATTGCGTGTCAGGCTCAGGAAGCCGTTCAAGGTTTGAATAATCGTAATAATAATTTGTTACCGGTCTATAATTATTCAATTGATGTACGATTTGAACTTGAAATCAGTGATGAATTTGCATAAGTAGTGTTTAATTTTCCGTGATAATTTTGACCTAATTTTATCAGGAGATTTTTCTGTACGGTTTTGTAGATGATGATGATGATGATGATATTGTGCTTTTAGTAGAATATTATTCGTATTTGGTGAATTACTTTACTAAACCTAATTTTATCAGGAGATTTTTCTGTACGGTTTCGGCGGCGGCGGCGACGACGACGACGACGTGCTTTCAGTAGAATATTATTCGTATTTGGTGAATTACTTTACTAAACCTAATTTCAAAAGCAAAATTCATGTGCATTTGTACTAGAGGTGCAAATCGTCGAAACCAATTACTAACCGACGGTTAGGGATTTTCACATAGAAACCGGTTAACTGAACATAGGCTAATACGGTTAATGTTTATAAGGTTAACATCAGTAAGATATTATCAGTTAGTGTAAGGCCCCGTTCCCGGTAACCCTACTTTGGCGTTGGATTTACTCATAAACACAGTTCTAAAATCAGAGTAAATTAAAAACTTCGCGGAATAATTAAAAACTTCAAACATCACATTACAAAACATTCATTCTTGTCTTAACATACAAATTGTCTTTTCATAAATAATTAATTAAAACAGTCATAACACTTCATCATGGATGCCAGTCTCTTCAGTCCATGCCTTGTGTCCCTCCTTAAGCCAGTTACCTTAACCTATTTGCATGCGTACATACTAAAAGTCAGCTATGCTGAATGAGTTCTAGTTAATCAATTAACATACAATACATTCATACCCTTACTCGTACGCGTCCGAAGATACGTATTCATACCTTAGTTTTCTATTACTCCTTTCATACATACCTTATATACATGCATACGTACTTACATACTTTCTTTCATAAAACCCTATGGTATATCATAAGCTATTCTATATTAAACATCACAGATATTATAAGGGTCTGGTCCCTATCATCGCGGATATTATAAGGGTCTGGTCCCTAACATCACAAATATTATAAGGGTCTGGTCCCTACTGCCTCGAATAACCATACATTTATCATACGTGTATATTTTACCTGTCTCATGTATATAATATTATATATATATATATACATGCTCATTTATACTATCATTATATAGTAATAATATCCAATACATAGTCATACACTTATCAATTAAGTAAATATATTAACTATCACATAGGAGTATGCACACAGCCCCGAAAACATTTCAAAGAGAAATGGGGATATAACTCACCTGGAGTCGATTTCTCTCGCTGTTAATGGTAATTCCCTTCTTTAGTTGTGCACGGCTAACTGTACAATACATTACGCGTGTCAATTATCTATTACCACTACTTCCTATATCTAAATTTATGAAACCCTCAACTAACGGGGGTCCGGGGGCAGCGCCCCTGGTAGCGGGGTCTAGGGGCGGCAGCCCCTAGCAGGGTCCAAGGGGCAGCGCCCCTAGCTGGGGGTGAACAAAAATGCATTAACAGAAAATGAATTTTATAAAATTTCGCATGGAAGAATTTCGCTTCGCATGCATGGAATTTCGCTTCACATAACTTTTTCGCTTCGCATGGAACTGTTTCGCTTCGCATGGTCATGCGATGCGAAATTATTGATTTCGCTTCGCATGGCTGTGCGATGAGAAATTCCTGCCTTTCGTCGTTTTTACCATTTTAAAGCCATCTTTCGATACATTCTGACCCCATGCACCTGATCCTGAACCCATATCTCTCATAGTCCAACGCCACCTTTTCATCTTAAAGTGTACCCAAGAGGTTATAACTTACCAAGTTTATATTTTTCTTACATTTTACAACCCGATCTATCATTATATATGTTTGCATGACGATTCTAACCATAAAACTTAACCATTTAAACCAAAACCCACCTTTTGCTTCGGGTTCGAGTTCAGATCTGGACGTGATTCTTGTTGCTTGAGGATGTTAAACACGAGATTCCACCCTTCTTTGGCTTGGATTTTAAATCCGAGTGCTAGAGAGAGTATGTGTGTGTTTCTTGAGTGTGTGTGCGTGTGTTTGGATGAGAAAAGAAAAGAAAGGAAGAAGCGGTTGGGTTTATATAGAGGGGGGGTTTCATGGGTCCCACCACCCATTCCCAATTCCTACTCCAAATATTATCCAAATACTTAACACACGACTAACTTAACGACACACAATTAATAACAAACTTTCTATTATGTATTATTTAACAAAAGTTGGATGTTACAGTTAGCCGGTTAACTTGGTTTTAAAAAAGCACGCGTTAAGCGCACCAGAGCAAGTGATACAAAGGGATGGTGTTGTCGCTTTTGCGGTTTGCCTATACAAGGTGACAAAAGGCCAAAAAGTGCAGCTCAGGCGCTGTTTTTAAGCAAAAAAACGCACCTGAGGCAGCTTTAGCTTTTTGTACACAGCTCATATTTATTCTTCAGAATTTTGTACCACATGACTTTTTAGGTTGTACATATAGGTAATTTATATACTAAATCCTATATAAAGCTTATTTTTAGCTAAACATTGGGAATGGAATGGGAATATGGGATGCTAAAAACTTATGAGACGTATAAAAAAGTTATATAAAAACCTTGTGCCCCCCGTACGACGATCGGTGCGCTTTTGCGCTTCGGTTTTAGACCGCTTTGCTTATGTGCGGTTCTCAATTTTTAACACCAATCCGGTTAATAATCGAACCGGCAGCTACATAGGTAGGGATTTTCAACTCAAAAACCGGTTACGACATCTATAGGATGCCTTGATGTTCGTCTACCGTTTACGCATTCTAGGGTTTTATAGACTAATGTAGTGATTCGGTGATTGTTGAATCTGAATTATGTTTTTGTTGTAGTTATCATGGCACACGAATATGGTTCAACTGAAAGTCAATTTTATACATGGCATGTGTTAATAGTTATATTATTGTATATAATAATAATAATAATAATAATAATAATAATAATAATAATAATAATGCTTCAGGTACACAATATTGGATGTCAGATACTATCAAAGCTGTTAAGTGATTGGAAATTGATGGATGAGCTAGGAGTATTACATGATGCGCATCTGTTAGGCTTTGGTAATGCATTTCTTATCTAGCAACTGTGTCTATTTATTGCCTTGAGAAGTTCTGAAACGTTTACATTTTTAACGAAATCAGGTGATCTACTGCAGCATTTCTTGGCAGTAGTATCAAAAAGCTGGATAACGGAGAATCATGGGATGATAATTTTCAGCTACATCTGGATGTTGTTTAACTTCTTGTTCTTGTGCAAATATTTTTCTATAACCTGTTAATTTTTTTTTATTCTTTTTTCTACATTTGAAGTTGATGTTGTATTTGTAAGTGTTAAATGATTGTTAACTGTTTTCAAAGTTTGAAGTTAAGTTTCATTCTTCAACCTAACAAAAAGGGTTACTTCTGCTATGATTTGTTTTTTTTAGTTATAATATGGCTCCTAATTTGTTTGGTTACATTTGCAATTGAAGCTTCAAATGTGGAAAACGAGAAGAGAAGAGTCGACCGTCTCCTCTCTTAATCGGGTTCATCCTCTTTGATTTGCTGGTGAGTTCTTTAGTCTCAAATTTTGTTCAAGGTTTTGATGTGCCATTTTAGTGTAACAATTTTTGAAGATTTCACTGTAGCAAATTTTTTGGTATCTATTTAAGTAATAGCATGTAACATCCGGCCCATCGCACCACCAATATTGTCCGCTTTGCCCACGAAGAGCTCTTGTTTTTGGTTGCCCAAGTAGAGATTTCCCAGGAGGTCACTCATCCTGCTACTACTCCCACCTGAGCACGCTTAACTGTGGAGCTCTCCTCTCGTCCACTACCGTTAAGCCCAAAATGCGTTGGTGATTTAATAGGTGGGACATTTACTTATGAACCAATGATCTCTCCTGTCCACGGCCGATGTGGGATTTGCCTAGGGTGTTACAAACACCCCCCTTTTGGACTCATCTTCCTCGATTAGGTTTGCCCCACCATCTAATCCATGATGTGGGATTTGCCTAAGGTGTACCTCGCGACACCCCCGAGGACTCACCTTCTCTTATGAGGTTTGCCCCTCCATCCCAAACGGCACAGGATTATCTCTGATACCACTTGTAACATCCGGTCCCTTGCACCACCAATATTGTCCGCTTTGCCCACAAAGAGCTCACGGATTTGTTTTTGGTTGCCCTGGTAGAGATTTCCAAGGAGGCCACTGATCCTGCTACTACTCCCACCTGAGCACGCTTAACTGTGGAGCTCTCCTCTCGTCCACTACCATTAAGCGCCCAAAACGCGTTATGATGGGGAAGGTATCCACCTCCTTATAAAGAATGTTTAGTTCTCCTCCCCAACCGATGTGGGATGTCATAATCCACCCCCCTTAAGGGGTCCATGGTTCATAAGTAAATGTCCCGCTTCTTAAATCACTAACGCGTTTTGGGCTTAATGGTAGTGGACGAGAGGAGAGCTCCACAGTTAAGCGTGCTCAGGTGGGAGTAGTAGCAGGATGGGTGACCTCCTGGGAAGTCTCCACCTGTGCAACCAAAAACAAATCCGTGAGCTCTTTATGGGCAAAGCGGAAAATATTGGTGGTGCGAGGGGCCGGATGTTACAAGTGGTATTAGAGACACTCCTGTGCCGTGCGGGATGGAGGGGCAAACCTCATAAGAGAAGGTGAGTCCCCGGGGGTGTCACGAGGTACACCTTAGGCAAATCCCACATCTGGATTGGATGGTGGGGCAAACCTCATCGAGGACAATGAGTCCAAAAGGGGGGGTGTTATAGGCAAATCCCACATCGGTCGTGGACAGGAGAGATCATTGGTTCATAAGTAAATGTCCCGCCTATTAAATCACCAACGTGTTTTGGGCTTAACGGTAGTGGACGAGAGGAGAGCTCCACAGTTAAGCGTGCTCAGGTGGGAGTAGTAGCAGGATGAGTGACCTCCTGGGAAATCTCTACTTGGGCAACCAAAAACAAATCCGTGAGCTCTTCGTGGGCAAAGCAGACAATATTGGTGGTGCGAGGGGCCGGATGTTACATAACATCTTACTCTGTGTTTAAGTTTAAGTTTAAATTGATTTAGGGTTTATCAAACTTGAATGGAAGGGGGTAGTTTTATTTTTATGGTTCTTTGCAAATGATTTTTATGGTAGCAACCATGTGGTTTGTTTCGGTTTAAGTTTTTTTGGTTTTTAATTTCGGTTTTTTTGGTTTCCTTTTGGTTCAATTTTTTTGGTTGTTGGTTATGTTTCACCTCGGTTTCAATTTGTTTAGTTTTTTGGAGTCGGATTTTTTTGTCTCGGTTCGTTTTCAGTTTATTCGATTTTTAGTTTCAGTTTAGTATCGGTTTTTTTAGTTTCGTTTCGTTTTGCTTTTGTTCGATTTGATTTTATTCGACTTTTGGTTTCAGTTCAGTGTTGTTTAGGCTTGGTTTCTGTTTTTTGGTTTCAGTTCAGTTTCGGTATCGATTATATATATTTTTTATTTGGTTCGGTATCGGTTGAGTTTATTCGGTTTTTGGTTTCAAATATAGGCTGAACTGTTTTTTCCATTCATTGAACCAGTGCACACGATCACTTCTACTGCTAGAGTCGAGGTTCTGTTGTTGAAAAACCATTGGAGCATGATGACTCGGATCTTGGAATGATGCTGCTAAAGGTTCCTCTCTCTCTCTCTCTCTAAAATGTTTTGGGCTGACACAAACTCACCCGCTTGCATATGAATGGTTGGTTTGAGTTATATTTTGTTTGTGGTAGATCTAATGGGTTAAACTAAAAAGATAGCTGAAATAGAAACTGGTTGAGCATGTCAAAAGTTGTCCATAGTGCATTTTAATGCAACACGTTCATTTTATGCAGAAGATTAGATTATCATTAAAATAATATAGTCTTTATAATCCCAAAGTAAAGCAAAACGCACTAGCCTAGTCATTATTGCCCACCTTGTTTTTTTGTTATCTAAATAGAGGGTAATAACGAGTGTAGAATTATCCTATATGTCAAACAAAAGGATGAAAATGTATCAAATTTTAGGAATAAGCCCATATGAGTTTATTCTATTAAGGGCCTTCAATAGTTTCCACTTTCTACAATAATATTTTCTATTGTGTGATAAATTATCTTAGCTATTGTCATGGGTATCACTTGAATGGGTTCTATACTTCGATGACAATGAATGTTGGTCAAATTAGATATATACAGGAACTTAACAAACACTTTGGCTGTAGCCGTCATTGTATCAGTAGGATATGCTATGAGGTAAGATTTGTTACTCTACATAATTAGGTGATGTAAATGTTTTTTCTATGCATTATCTTATGGTGATTGTAAATTAACAGTATCATGTCTCTTAATAAAAAGTAGGCTCGTTTCATATTTAGACAGTCTATATTATGTAATATATATCTATATTGTAGTAGAACATTAATATCTACCGTTGTTATTGCAATTAATTGAAACTTAAGTGTGTAATAAATCTTAAAACTGTTTTAGTTCGTTAGCCAATTGTTATTGACTTGGGAGTAGTATATTATTAAGGTGTAACATGAATTAATTCTTTTGTATAGTGGTTAGGTATGAACTAAGGCCGGGCATCATGCTCTCAAGGTATATTTCCAGGAGAGTATTATTGCTGCATTAGTAAGAACGATTAAGTTGCATAACTCAGTCAAGATTAATTATGGTTTCCATGCTATTTTGAAGTTTTTTTTACTCTTTCCTATGAATCTTTGCATGAATTTAACTGTTTTCTGCAATGCTCACAAAGTGCAGGTTTAGAGCTCATGGATATGATGGTCGTCTATCAAGCCTAAGAGCGCCTGTGCAGGTGAATAATCGATAAATTATTTTACTAATTGGCGTTAGAGATAGAACTTAGAACTTGGATCAACTAGAATGTTAATAATTATCTGATGAGCAGGCCATGAGGAATAGATGTGAAGACTGAAGACACGAATTAGGAGGCTGTATTCATGAATATGCGGATCAACTAGAAAAGCATATGCGCATTTTCTTTACCAAAAAGCATGTATTGCTAGAATAACATATTTTTATATATGCTTATAGAACTCGAATAACATTTTCTATTGAACGTCTTTTATAGAAATTTCCAGTTTTGTTTGTGTTGCATCTATAATTTTATGATTTGATATTTTAATAGTTTTTTTTGCAAAAAATATTTCTATTGCATTGCGACAGAAATATGGTCGTAAATCCGCCTCAAGAGAGCAGGTGCAGGTTGATCGTAGAAACCGAGCACCGGTCGGAAAATTTGCGACCGCAGCACCGGTCGGAAGGTTTGAGACCGCAACACCGGTCGGACGATCTGCAACCGCAGCACCCGTCAGAAGATCTGCGACCGCAGCACCCGTCGGAAGATGTGCGACCGCGGCACTGGTCGGAAGATTTGCAACTGAAGAACGGTCGCAAATGTAACTAGTCGCAAAACGGTCGCAACAGAGCAACTGCGACAAGCATTTTTCCGACTAAACTTTCGGTTGCAAAGCGGTCACAACAGGGTAGTTGCAACCGTTTTCCGACCCAAAATAGGCTGTTGCAAATGCTTAGTTTTGTAGTAGCGTCTTACTTGTGATTCATTTTTATGTTTACATAGAAGAGCTTTGTAAATATCAAGTAAGTGTTGTCATTGTGTTACTTTTGGTAGATATTGACAACGAAGGTTTTGAGCTAGGTCTTACGAGGTTGTTAGTTTGGATTCCGAGCTTTTTCATCACACTGTGTGACGTGTGTTACGCCCAATGGCGGACCCAGAAATATTTTCCGCAGGGGTCAGATTGGTAAATTTTGTATTGCCGTATGTTAAAACATCCCGGATTGGATCGGGTGGGGTCGGGTTGTGTCGGATCGGTACATAATAGTCACATATTTCAATGAGAAAAAAATATTTCAAAACTAGTTGGTCAAGTTAAGTTAATAATAACTTCAAAAGTAAATGGAAATATTAACTCTCTTTTATATTTTTTTATCACTTTTATTTATAGATTTGAAAAAATATATATACTAATTAATTAGCATATTTTTTAAAAATGCATATGTTTTATACAAATGTAAATGAAGATGGCGGCGTGTCTTCCATGAATGCTCCTTCCTGGTAGTAATTCTTACAAGAATTGGAGGAAAACAACAATTTGAAGAAGACGTTATGCCTGGCTTCTACTTGCGCGACGTTGCTAGCTTCTTGGTCAATTTGATTGTCAGCTGAAGGCATCATTTTTGTGTTAGGATGAAAACGGATGATGTGAATGAAAGATGTTATTAGAGCATCCCCACCCATAAACCAATTCAAACGTCCACCTTATTGCCACATTATATTCTAAACTTTTCATCAAAAAACCTCACTTTTTTTCCATCCACAAACCAATCTAAGCCTCTTTAAAATATAATAAATATGTATATATATGTGTGTGTGTGTATATATATGATTTGTGTGTAGTGGTTGTGGTGAGGTCACTACAAACCCACCTCCCAAACGTTAGAGAATGCAAACCAAACGTAACAAAAACGTTTGTCTCCACCCATAAACCAATTTAAACGCCATACCATGTCAACAAAAATCAATGGGTGGAGATGTTTTTAGTGCAAGCAAATGGTCTAAGTTTTATAGGCAGATGTCAATTCGTCACTTAAGCTAATTTATTCAGAGTACATTTTGTCAAAGGAGATTTGCCCTCAACTTATCTACTTTATAAAAATGCATATTTTTTATACTTTAAACTAACTTTATGTTGTAGTAATCAATGACGAAGTGTATTTCAAAATTTGGAATATATAACTTGTTTTTTTTTCATTCACATCATCCGTTTTCATCCTAACACAAAAATGATGCCTTCAGCTGATAATCAAATTGACCCAGAAGCTAGGTGCAACGAGTTATAACAAACTAGTTTACTTTTTAACGTCTTTGGTGCAACGAGTTATTTAAATATATAAAATGATTGGTTTGTCACATGATCATGATGTAATATAAAATACGACGATTTTGTCCAGTTAAATGACAATAACATTTTACATGTAGAACTGTTAACGCAAACAATATCTGTTCATCATTGTCACTTACAATATATGCAAAAATCATGAAAATACAAAGTGGCCTTTGGCTGCACATAAAATCTTGCTAGCAAACGAATACTAATTAAGAGATAAAACATATGATCTTGAAACATTAATATCAACCAAATATTGTCTTGTATGCAACAACTTGTAAAATTAGATAATCAATTACTGGATATACGAATGAAACATATCAGAAATGCAGCAAACATACCGAGGAAGCAACCAAAATACACAAACAAGTCATCCTTCCCAAAGATGTGGTGATGGCACTCCAGGAATTCGGGCGATAATTTATGGTCGCAACGAAATATTGGACTGCTGAAAAGAGCCCGTAGACAATGACACAGGTAACGGAGAGCTTGAACACCCAAGGGTTGGTCTGTTGAGGAAATCTAGGATTTCCCTGCGTTTTGATAGCAGTAAGAGCAAACAAAGAAGTGATAACGAACTTAAATGGACCAGGCATGTCTTCCATGAATGCTCGTTGCTCCAAAGCTCCCGGATGAAAACAGCAGCTCTGGAGAAGATGCTACGGCTGTCTTCTAGCTGCCCATTGTTGTTAGCTTCTTCTTCGTCGGTTCGTTTATAACCGGTTGTAGAAGGATTCATCATAGGCGTGATGGTTGAAGGATCTGAGTTTATAAACTTTAAAGGATCAAGAGTGATGTATATATAGATGGATAGAGGACATGGCATCCACATTTCTGACGTGGCATCGCAGTATCTGACATGGCAACGAAGCTTCCGAGGTGGCTTTAGAAATTTGTCTCCAAACTCCCACCAAACTCTTTCTGATGTGGCATCGCAATTTCTGACGTGGCAATAGAAATTTGTCATGATTCTCCAAACTCCCACCTACTATTTGGCATCGCAATGTCGTGACTCGTGACAATGAAATTTTGGCGTGATGCTCCAAACTTACCCACCACCATTTCCGACGTGGCATCACCCTTTCCGTCCGGTTCTGTAGAATTTATCCAAAGTCTAACCCGTTTGGATGTCTCGTGCTATCAAAATGATGTCACGTCCAACGTTTTTTATTGAATATTTTTTAACATGTAATATCTAAAAATTTTAAACATCAAAACACAAGTTTTTTTTCTTTTTTTTTTTATTCTTACACTTAAATATATAAAAGTTATATTAAAAAATATGTATTTTTTTGAACTCACAACACCAAAGAATATGCGGTTTAGAATCCATCTCGGTTTTCAATCAACTTTATATCATAACCTAGATAGAATAAATAAAATAAAAAATGTGTATTTTGATTTTAAAACCTTTTTTTTATATTAGATGTTAGTGTTAAAAGACATAACTAAATAGTTTGTGTTACACTTGTACTGCTTTACCCTTACTCATCTCTTTGTAATATTTCAAGTACATGTATGTATGTATATTAGAAGAATGCCGGTATGATGCAGCAGGAAACACATATTTTGGTAATCATGTAACAAATTATGGGTGTTTATTATTTTGTAAACTGTGAGGCCGTTCGTCGGTTTGATTTCACGGTTGAAGCCAGATCTGACCGTACATATTGAAACGTTAATTATTTACTTATTTAGTATTAGATATGTTTTATAATATATATTAGATATAGTTAAACAAAGTTTTATGTAATATGAGTAAACTCGTCTATTATAACTTTAATTTAGCTCAATTTCTAGTATGAATTTTTTGTAATCTTTGTTCTTGTAATGAATTCACCTTCTATTTATTTTAATAAGATTTATCATTTATGTGACCAAAGTTATATTTGTTCATATTATGATTCTCTTAAAAAACGTATTAGTTGGTACTTAGTTTGAAGTGAATGTATAGGCAGATAATTCTTATTTATAAACTCAATTTATTATCGAAGTAGAAACTATATCAGAACCTAATCGTTGGTAATGGCTCGGCTTAGTTGGTTTTTAATTTTAAACAGTTCAGTTTTGGTTTTCGACGATGAAAAAAACGTGTAAAGTTGGCTCATGGTTTAATTTAAAGCCATCAAAACTGAACCGCAAACACTTCTGCATAAATTTTTTTTTACTTCGAAAACTATAGCAATATCATATTCAAATTAATGATAATAAAATGCTCGTTTTTATGATACCATTTATTTTAAAAAATATTAAAGTTATGACCGTTTAAAAAGCATGGGGATAATTGGGCTAAAAGTAAAAATAAAAATATATTATTAAAAAAATGAAGGACCAATGTTGTAACTTTAATAAATAAAAATTCTAATTATTTTGAAAAAAAAATCAAATGCACGTGAGATTTGATGTAACAATGACATTTTTGTCCTTATTGAATGTTGTAACTCATGCATTAAATGCTGTAAATTATTTAAAATAAGCGTCTTAATTTGCCCATTAGTATATTATAGACAGAATTACAGAAATTGTCTTTTATCTTTCACCCAAATTTCACTCGTGGTCCTTGATCTTTAAAATTGATCTTTTTTGTCCTTTACGTTTCAAAATCCTTCAGCGTTCGTCTAACCTAGTTAATTGTTCTCGTTAAGTCAAGTTATGTGCCTTGCACATGAGAACAAATTAATCATTTTATCTATTAAATTAAAAAACTATTTTAATAAATAAACAAAAACAATAAAAAACTAAAAATATATATTTAATTCTTTTTTTCTCTCTTCATCTTCTTCTTCCTCCATAGCTACCAAGATTTCCGGTAGCCACCACCATGCTCTCCGGTAACCACCTCCACCTCCACTCCCACCGAAAACCACCACCAATACACCAATAGAAGATTATCAAATCTTTCCTTAAATTCACAAAAATCAAATCCCCTGCTATAAATCCCCAATTAAAACAATACATAATACACTCAAACCAATTAATTGGAGAAAGAACTTAACAAAATGGGGATAAAGCATATTCTTTGTCAAATGAAGATAAAGTCAAATTGATAGAATTATTATTATTATTACACACACTTAAACCCCAACTCCACAAAACATTCATCTATAAACTGTTACACGAGGTTATGAAACTAGGGTTCAACAACAACACAATAATAATAATAATAATAATAATAATAATAATAATAATAATAATATGATTGTTGTTGTTCAATGGGGCTAGCTAAAGCTAAAGCTAAAGCTAAATCTTGGATATATACTGGAAGGTTTTCGTTAAACATTGTAGCAAATTTCACACAGTGATGAAAACCCAAGGCCCAAAATAAAAAGTTACACACTCACTCGTTTTCATTTTAGTTCAGCTCACCGGCGACGGCGAATATCGCCGGCGAATATTTGACGGCCGGAAGCAAATAGTGAACGGAAGTTGTTGATGATTCCAGGTATCAGTTTTCACTTGGATTACGGTGGGGCCCTATCATCAGACTCCCACCACAACAATCGCCGGAAAAAAAAGATCGGAGGTGGTGTTGTTGGTGGTGGTTTCTGGTGAGAGTGCTGGTGGAGGTGGTTTTCTTTGTCGGAGAAGATGACGGCGGTGATGGCTGCCGGAGAGCTTGGTGGTGGTTGCATGAGAGCTTTGTGGTATTGGGGAAAAAGAAAAAGGTGGAGAGAGAGAATAAATATATATTCTTTTATTGTTTTTGTTTATTTATTAAAATAGTTTTTTAATTTAATAGATAAAATGACTAATTTGTCATTATGTGTAAGGCACATGACCTGACTTAACGAGAAAATTAACTAAGTTAGGCGAAAAGGACAAACGCTGAAGGATTTTAAAACGTAAAGGACAAAAAATATCAATTTTGAAGATCAGAGACCATGAATGAAATTTGGGTGAAATATAAAAGACAATTTCTGTAATTCTGTCTATATTATATATAATATAAATATGTATAATTGAAATATGCATGATCAGCTTACAAATCATGTTGTTCTAACACCTAAGCAGGGGATGATTTATATAGGAGTCAGGGGTAGCTCGGGCTACCCCTAAACTTTGTCGACAAAGTAAAAGATTAGTGCAAAAAAAATTTTTATGCTTCTCCGTTTGATGTGTGGTATAGCCCTGAATAAATATTAGTGTAATGACCTAGTCTAGACGTTTAGTGTAGAAGTAAAAGTAAGATTTAGACCTATCATTAATATTTGTCAACTTTTTTTTTCAATATTAATTAATTTAAATCTAGAATAATAAACAAAATTTCCTGTTTTTTGGATTGTATTAAAAAAATTTCTTTTTTCAGCCTTTTAGTTGATGATTTTTGAATATTAATGACGTATTTTTTAATACTTAGTGTATATAGAAATAACTAGGTTTTATCTCCTGTATTACGGGGGATTGTTTTCATTTTTCGTTTCTAATATTTATATATTTTTTGGATTTTAATTTATTTATCATAAGTAAGTTAATAATATACTTAAGGTTTGATTATGAAAGGGTTTCACAAATAAACAAGATGTTATAACACGTTTAAAAGCTATCAGGGTTTGGTGAAACTCATGACCTGCTTATTTTTTTTTTACTATAAAAATGTTTCTTAATATAAATAATATCTTTTTTAGAAAATGGATGTTATTTTTTAGTATATACCTATTTTATAGAATTTTTACATCAAATATTTGGTGAAATTAATCTACCTATTCTAATAAATGTAGACACTTGTCATGTTTTGGTTAATTCTCATAATTTTTTCCTTTCAAAACTAATATACCCTAATATATGTAATAAATCAATAATTATTCACTTTCCTTTTACACTATATTTATATTTATATAAGGGGCATTTACATATATCCCCCTCCTAAGACCATTAATTGCATATATCCCCAACCTAAAAAAGTCAATTACATATTTCCCCTTCTTAAAAATCATTAATTACATATTTCCCCAAATCAACAAATCAATTACATATATCCTATTTCTGAAACACATATATTACATATTTATTCATTTCATTAAATATAACTTATTAAATGACTATTTTTGCCCTTATTCTTAACAAATTTTTTTTACATATTTTCCTTCTAAAACATATATACATATTTATCCATTTTTTTTAAATTAACTTATTGAATTAATATTTTACACTTAAATTTACTAAAATATTTTTACCGGTGTTGTACGTGTTAACCCGAGTCGAACGCGTTAATCGGCTTCGAACGCATTACCCAACTTCAGACGTGCAACGCATCCAACGCTGGTTAACATGTCTGACATTGATAAAAATATTTAGTAAAAAAAGTTATTCAATAAGTTAATTTTAAAGATATAAATAAATATGTGCATATGTTTTAGGAAGAGTAAATATGTAAAATCTTTTATTAAGGATAAGGTTAAAATAGTCATTTAATAAGTTATATTTAATGAAATGGATATACATGTAATATATATGTTTTAAAAGGGGGAAACATGTAATTAATTTGTTGATTTGGGGAAATATGTAATTAATGGTTTTTAAAGAGGGGAAATATGTAATTGAATTTTTTAGGTTGGGGATATATGTAATTAATGATCTTAGGAAGGGGATATATGTAAAAATCCCTTTATATAATATCTATATATTTTTATAAATATAAATATTAACATATTATTTTACTATGTATTTCAAAATACTTAGTGAATTCCAAAAATCAACAGCAAATCATGTTTCTCAAATGAAAATTATTTCGAGTTTTTTTGTGTAACTTAAATTTAATTTTATAGGTCAAAAGTTGGTAAATAGATTGTTTGATACAAGTTAACTATATTTGTGTCAAAATTTGTTACGGGCCAAAAATGAAAATTTTGAGTATTTTTAAAAGTTTGAGAATGCAAAATAAATTTATCGTCAAATTTGTTATGGGTTCAAAGTATTGATTTTACACTGTCAAAAGTATGAAATGTTAGAATTTTAAACATGATTCGGGTTTCAAATTTATTTTTAAATGCATTTTTTGAAATAATAAAAAGGTTCGGGATTTGGCAAACTGACTATTTTTCCCTCGACTATTAAAATTTAAGAAAAGATTGCGAGCATTTTCGACATGCCACCCCCATGCATATCAATGCTTAACTTTTATCAAATTTGAAATATTCATGTCAACATTAAGTTTTCCTTCAATGGTGATAAGAACGTTGTATGAAAAGCATGTCATGCAAAACTATGCTCAAGTGAAACAAAATATTCACAAAATGAATGAGTTAACATGTTATTTTTTATAATGTCATTATGACAAAGTCGAGAAGCCCTCTTAAACTTTTCAAAATCTTTTTCATGGTGTAGCTCAGAAAAATATATTTCTTAAAAACATCCATTGTTACAATTTAATGTTCTACTTTCCTTTGATGGGTGGTAAATTGATAAATATATCAATAAAGGTAACACTCCTTTTGTATTTAGGCTGAGTGGTTAGCACTACTATCGTATGAGAAGTCTTATTTTCAAAATTGGTTCATACCCAAAATTCTTTCAATTATACACATAGGACACCGAGAACGAATTTTTAAATAGAAATAAGCATTCTCGGGTACGTTTTTGTACAGACATTTTTTATTAAGTTCATTTAAAAAAATCATTTTGTGATATAAATAAAATCAATTTATGTACACATTGTATAGATACAAGTATAGATGTAATACATTTTTTTTTCATATACGCTATGTAATTATTTGTTTTACTTATAATTTAATAATTTGAATTATCTCGTGTGTGACACGGGCTCTAAAACTAGCTTTTAATATTATGAGATGTTATAACCCATTTAAGGGTTATTTGGGTTGGTGAGACCCAAACCCGTGAATTCGGGTCAAATGCATGAGAAGCCTTCATTTACAAATAAAACAATCTAGTGGCTTGAAAGAATATAGAGAGCAATCAGAGAGATTTTAAAGATTTCGTTTATATATGCTTAAGATAAGATGTTTAGAACATATATAGATACTTTTTAAATTGAATAAAAAGCTAGATGAATACATGAGTATACGACATCATGACCGAATTTGAATCGAAAAATTTATTAGACATGCGTATCTTTCACAGGGATAGAAAAAAACTTTATTTTGAGTCTGCCACTGCTCCTGGGTCCAAACTTTATTTTTAGGATACCCCTAAGAGTATAGACTTTCCACTGCACACTTAATTATAAACCTTCGCCAAGATAGCTAGCTTCACTATCACAGCTGATGGATATGTGTGAGTTTAGGCCACAATGGAATTTCATAAATCAATTTCTTAGGCACTCAACTTCGATACTAGTGGTCGGCTGCTAATGTCACAAACTCATATTTCATTGTTGAGTTGATTATGCAAGTTTGCTTCTTTGATGCTCAAATGCAACTCCTCCCCCGAGAAAGAATACCATCCACTTGTGGAAGAGTGATCCGTCATGTTTGCAATCCAACTTGCAGCATCTAATTAACTTTCAGTAACCGAAGGAAATTCTGTATAAGTCAAACCATAATCCATAATTCTTTTCAGCTGATCATCTTCCATATTTATAATTATATGTGATATATTTGGCTCTGGGTACCTTCTCTGCTACTTCCACTCGTCACCACTAGCCACCATAAAATTAATTTAACCGTAGCCTGTTTTGGCCTGACCGGACTTGCCTGCTTAGCGTTAAGGAATGGATGGTGTAAACTGTACTAGTGTAGTAATTCGGGCGTCAAATGTAAATAAGCAGATTGTCAATTCAGTACTGATCATTGGACGCTCGATCAACAGAAATTTCGACCACCATAGTTACGATGACGACCAGGAACCAAGATATTGAGAAAACGATTAAGGCTCATGAGACAACGCTTAGCAACAAGAACGAAACAATCTTTGGCTGGTATTTGTCAGATTTAGGAAGGTTTGGGTCGAAATTCAGGAAATATGCTTCAACTAGGAAATATTGATTTCCCTAGGTTAAATTAGAAAAGATGCAACGATTCATATGTTATATATAAGCAATTTGTTAAATAGTTTTGACCAAGTATGGGGCTATGGAAGTCTTACTTGTTTTGGACTTCTTTGGAGCATGAATTACTGTCTAACATATATGAACTAGTATTAATTATCATATAGTCATTCAAAAAATAAGCAAAAACATATTAACAATCTATAACTTGGGGGGAAAACAAAACAAAACACAAAAGCATTCGGAGTTAACAGTTCTCAAGGCACACACAAGTTACAAATAAGCAAAAGCAATATAAAAACCTTGTTAAGCATATACGATCAAGGACTCTGACCATGTAGGCTGTTGTATTTAGGTGAGTGAGGGTGTTACAAAACTCAATCACCACTCAAAGAAAATCTAATAACTATGATTTGAAACACCATATTGCAGGGCAAATCTCCTTTGGCAGAATGTGCTCTGAATAAGTTAACTTTAGTGACAAATTGACATCTTCCTATAAAACTTAGACCATTTGCTTGCACTAAAAACATCTTCCAGTCTCATCATCTGTTTTCATCCTAACACAAAAATGATGCCTTCAGCTGATAATCAAAATGACCAAGAAGCTAACAACGTCGCGCAAGTAGAAGCCAGCCATAACGTCTTCTTCAAAGCTGTTGTTTTCTTCCTCCAACTCTTGAAGAATTACTACCCACAAGGAGCATTCATGGAAGACACGCTGCCATCTTCATTTACATTTGTCATCACTTATCTGTTTGCTTTTGTGGCAATCAAATCTCAGGGAAACACAAAATTTCCTTTCGATACTCACCCTCAGGCCGTCATGTTGTCCGTTATATGTGTCCTCGTGTATGGCTTCTCTTCAGCAGCCCAACATTTCATTGTTGTTGCAAAACTTAGTCCTGATTCCATTTGCACCATCATAGCTCGTTTGGGGAGGATTGCTTCCTTTACTATTTTGGTGGCATCGTTGGTGTGTTTGTTATCTTTTTAATGTTTTTCAGTTTGACGCGCGTTGTATTATTATACGGTACTTGGATGTAATAAAATCTGTGTAATATATCTATAGTATTATAATTAAGTTTTACTTGGATTGACAAGTATTCCTAATAATCGGCTTGTAATATTGTTTATCTAATGTAATATATATGATGGAATGGTAAGAATTTGTTTACAAAGTTAACTTGGATGCCTAATGAGAACTGCATTATTATTCTTCTGCCAAAAGAAAGCTAAATAGAGAACATTCTGCCAAAGGAGAATTGCCCAAATTAATTATTCCATTTTCTGTGAAATTACTACATACAAGAGATCTTTATAGAGGAATATGTATGAACATGTCATTGTTTTAAAGGCAGTATATTCATCAATAAATTTCTCAAATCCAAAGTTAGTGTGTTCTACTAACTCTTAGTAAAATGTTCTTAGTAATAGCCAATTTTTAAATATTAATCAGAATATCTTCTGTAACCTCCAACTAAACATTAAGCATGCATGATATTTCAAATTGATGACATTTCATTCATTTTGGCTGATTCAGTTATTACACACAGCATAACCAAAACCAACCCACAAAAATCGGTTTTTTAAAGAAATAGTTGACCAAACCATCGGTTTTGAGGTCGGTTTGGTTTTGTCGGTTAAAGCATGGAAACTACCACACCAGTCACCTAGGGATGTTCTAAAGGTGTGAAAACCAACCAAACCGGCCTGTTCGGTCATGCTAAGAGTAATACAATATGGCTCACGGTTTAACAGCCCAGGTGTAATGGTCTGGCCAACGGTTCACGGCTTGGAAACACCTTATAATTAACCAACCTTCTGATTGTATACATTTTCCAAATTGAAAAGGTTTTGTTTTTCAGGAAGAAATTAGACAACTCAATGAAGGGCGGAACTCGGAAGATCTGCTATTTAAGTTTTTAACATTATGTTGGGTTAATCCTTTTGTTAGGCCACTGACCAAGAATGGGCTTGGAATGCAGACGAAGGCAAGGCCCACAGTTGTTGACCTGCCCGGATTCTCCTGTCGCGTTTCCTCTTCTACTTTGGGCCAAAAACGAATCATATGTCTTGCCTTAAAAAAAAGGGAACTTAGTACCAAAAAACTGCCTATGGTTTGTTATCTAGTTACTTGTCTACTTGCAACTGGACAATGGTGAGATCGTTCTATGCTCTTCTTCCGCAGCCTAAATCATTTTTGAACAGACATAGAAATCCTAACATAAGAAGAATGACCCTAACTCACAGCAATGGCACGCCAGATGTGTAACAGTGAACACTTACGGGGTATATACCTTTTCCATCTGTTAAGCTCCTAAGGATCAAAGCATTAGCCTGTAAACCCAAGCAATTAAACAAAAACGTATTCAAACATTAATTTGGCACGTAATGTCATGCATGCATACATAATTGAGTCTGATTGACTAAAATTTGCTAAATTGATCGGTACGTGTTTGATTAATCCTCTCAATTTACTTGTGGGGTCCTGCCAATGCTAATTAATTACTTGTGTAATTATGGGTTATATTTTCGTAAGAATCTAGAAAGGGGGGGGGGGGTAGATAATTTTAGTTTATTGATCATTTTGAAATAAAAAATTGTTAATAACATATTTCTTATTGAAACTTATAGATTAAACATAAATAAATAAAGAGTTTAATGTCAAAGAAATATTATCACACAAAGACAAGTATTTATAATAGTTTAAGCGGGTCTTAATCTTCTACTTCGTCTTCAATATACACATGTCAGGTGCTACCACTACTCCGACCGTTCTACTTAGTAAACAAATGAGTTTTCATAGGAAACTTGAAATTTGTTTTAAAGGGCCCGTGTATAAAGGGTTAAATATGAAAACTTGAAATTTCAGGAGTGATTATGTAATTTTTATCATTTATAAAGGGTTAAATGTGAAAACCCAATCATGAATGAATATTCCATTCTTTATGATGAAAGATGGCAATTGAAAAAAAAAAAGAAAATGCAAGACTTCACATGTAATTTGACATGCGATATATTTAATTTTTTTACTTTAACTTAAAATATAACTTTGGCTTTACTATTTTAATCATATTATACACACATGTTTAGAGTTTTTTTTTTTTTAAACGTAAAAAGGAAAGAGTATTTTTTAAAATAAGTTAT
Organism: Bidens hawaiensis; assembly: GCF_021521415.1. Lineage (NCBI taxonomy): Eukaryota > Viridiplantae > Streptophyta > Magnoliopsida > Asterales > Asteraceae > Bidens > Bidens hawaiensis. Next base: position 27,770 of record NW_027505340.1, on the reverse strand, counting down.
TTGAAAAGTATTCACTAAAATGGTTTTTTTATGAGCTTGTCTTTTCTTACTTTAATCTTGATTGATAAAAAATGTATTTAAAATAATAAACCTTTTTTTTATTTAAGTTTTCATTTTGTTAATCAAACAGGTTCAAAAATTGTTGTTTTTTTACCGGTTTTTTATATTCATATACTTTTTTAAGAAAGTTTCTTGAGTCCGCCACTAACTACTATGGGCCATTGTCCGCATTCCAAGTCCAATCTTGGTAAATGGCTAGCAACGTAGTTTGTTTTCTGGTTGACTTTCGTATCAATGCAAACACTACTTTTTAATGAAATATATTTATAAAGCTGAAACAAAGTACCAATGATTTATGATATTTGGTAATAAAGTTTGTGATATTTGGTTAAATACTTAAATTAAGATTGCATAATTAAACCTATGTTATGGAGTTTTGAAACCGACCAGTTTTGTTTAGTCAGTTTGGTTCAGTTAATCGATGAGTTTGTTTCAACTAGATAACTCTATTTAAGCATACATGCAGGAGCACCACCACAACACATGCAAAGAATATAGAGTAAAGTAGTAACAAGAAGCATAGGGTAGAGAAGAATAACAGTGCCAAAGGAGAATTGCCCTGCACTAACTCTGAAACTCTCCCATTTTATATTTATGCAATCTGTGGTGCACCTAAAAGAGATCTCTATATAGGAATCTGTATTCACATGTAATTATGTTAAAGACATTATATGCATGAATAAATTTCTCAAAGCCTAAAAATCAAACTTCACACGGCCTTCACGTAGTTATTCTAGCATCAATAGCAATAAGCGGTAGTGTAGTTGCGCCTTTGTGCCATCTCTAGGTTCACTGTTACCGACGAGTTGCATTCGGGGCCTTGGGGGAGTTGTCGCCATGCCCCATTCTGCTTTAGGCTTTATAATCAATGTTCTACTTGCTTTAGTAGAAATTAAGCTGGATTCCCTTTCCAAACTCATCAAGCTCTTTGTTACCAATCTCCTAATATACGCCCTGGCTTCCACAGCAGAACGTATCATTTCTGTTGCAGGTCTTGATCCCACCTCGATTTATGCCATTATTGCCCATTTTGGAAAAATAGGATCAATGTGCCTTTTGGTGGCATCTTTGTTCTATATGTGATGCTTTTCCTGTATCTTTATCACTTGATTCATATTGCAGCACGCCCGGCCTGTACTTTGTTGTGAAATAATATATGCAGCATAAATATAATAACTGTGTAGTTGTATATGCATTATACTAGTAATAATTATGTCCGCAAGATGCTAAGTTTTTCTGTATTAATTTTCTTTTTCCCAATTTGTTATGTAATTAACTAGAGTATACGTTCTATGATAATTTCTCAGATTTTCTTTGTTGTTCCATGAAAAGTATAAATAAATTGCGTCATATATCATATAGATATATTGGGTGTGAGTCATGAGTTCCTTATACCCTTTAATTGGATCGTGTGGATGATGCTTCTTTTATTGTTAGTTGGGCTATAGAAATTAGGAGTTGTGGATGTTGTTTCCGGATTTCCGATTCGTGTGTGATGTTGCTACTGATTGCTTTAAGGCGAGTGCTAACAATTTCGCCACCTTTGGTCGTTCGACTTGTGTGCTAAGGCTATTGGCAAATTCGCCACCTTTGGAATGTTTAAAGGGATTTTTGGAATTTGATTGAATTAGAATTTTTCTTGTTTGGTATGATTAACTACTAACTTCATATCATTAAATTTGGTGATAATTATGTAAGATAAATACTGAGAATTGATTATAAATGTGTAAAAATGAATCGAAGAAGTTACCCTGACGGTTTGGAAAGAAGTTACTTTGAAATTGCGTTTTGTTGGATAACATGAAAAAAGATGCAATGTTCTATAATTAAGTATTTTTAAGTCTATTAAAAATGAAACCTTCTTTATAAGTACCTTCCCTACCATGGCGTGTTGTGTTTTTAATCCGTGAAGAGATGATGGTTCGTCCAACCAAAACGGACAATATCATGATGTGGTTACTTGTGTTGTTACAGGGAAGAGAGAGAGGGACTACGGGCACTCATACACATAGGCCAGCCGAAGACAAAACTCAAGACGACCAATAAAGGCCGTCGGCAAGGTTCCCGCGGCTCTGTGTTCGTTTCTCTCTCAATAATTGGACAAAGTCAAGAAGAGACAGAGGGATGTAAAGCTTAAAGAAACATATGCTCAGTTACTCAAATCAAATTGAAAAAAAAAAACTAACTGTGGGCAATTCGAGAAATCCACACACTTTACTGTAGCGTTTAGTTTTCTCATTCTATAGCATAACACATTTTATAGTTGGTTGAATTTCGATTTACATCTTTTTGACTTAAAATCATTTAAATAAATTACAATGTTACATTTCTGAAGTCATGTTAGCTTTTCATTGAATAGTATTATTACTATCTCATTATGTTTCTTTATTTTGCTATTAATGCTTAATCAATTTTACTTGATATCTCATTATGTTTCTTTATTTTGCTATTAATGCTCGATCAATTTTACTTGATATAAATTCACCTCATATCCATATATTTAATATTTTAAAGCTTACGAATTTACGGTAATTACAATGATATTTTTCTAAGCTTCTGTTTAAAAATCAAGTTAGCAACATACAAAAGGCGACCGTCGCACTTTAAGCATTAACGAGTGGATTCTCCTGGTGTGGGTGATTGTGTAAGCAGTGTCTTCATGTCTTCTAAAAGCATTGAATCCAGTATGGCTGCAGGTTGGTAATCTGATCTTGAAAATGGATTTCAAGGATTGAAATTTCACTAATTCAATTTTAGATTAATGACAAACTAAGTGACAGAAAGGTAAAATAAGAAAAAAAAACTAATTACTATACAATATATTCAATGCCTATTATGAAAATATTCATATTCAATACATATTATGAAAATATTCATATTCAATTAATTGTTCAATAGTAACCAATGGCTTGAAACTCGCTCGAAATACACTCGAACAACTTCTCGTTCGCTCTCTCGCTCGCTCCTTAGGACAGGTCAACTTTAAAAGCATTCTAACCAAGAACTAATTGACTGTTCAATTTAAGCATTTTAGCAAAAAGACTAGTTCAACTATTTCCAAAAACCAAAGTCCAAAAAAAACCAACTCAACAGGCTGAATAGTATAGTCTATAAGCATAACTAAACCCTATAATATAAATATAAAAACTTAAGATCCTTTTTGCCTTCTAAACCGCATGAATAGGACTATGGTTTAAATCCATGTTAGAAGTTCCCGGACCCGGATTACTCGCATGGAACGCAGACTGCCTGCTCAACCCTCCAACCACTTTCAGTGAACTCGGTGCACCTTCACCGATTGGCTCACCTAAAGTCAACTTCGACATGCCAACAAGATCATCCACATTGATTGGATTCTTTGAATGAACAGCTGTCGGCTTCAGAACCTCATGAGACTCGGTTTGGACCGAAGAACCTTGATCTTGACCTGACCCCGGTCCGGGCCAGTACGGGATAGCAACCGGTATGAGTGAAGGCACATACGCTGGAAACATGACCAGATACAAGTATGGTGACGGTTCGAGATTCAGTGGTGCAGATGGCGCCTCAACATGAAAGTCAACCGTGTTTGAGTTAGCAGAATTCATCGACTCCATTGACTCGCCTTCTTCTTCTAGTGTCGGTATTGTCAGCTGCTTGGGTTGTGACTACACAATTTAAAAAACACGAAAGGAGTGAATTCAATGTTTACATAACAAACATTTTATAAAGCAGTTAAGTGATGTTTACATCATCGGGTACGATATCAAAGAGGCTGGACCGTCTTTTTCTTCTAGAAACATTGGTTTGCCTGAGGAAATACTTTTGAGCATGGCTTGCAACTTGAGTTGGTGTTCTTATCATCACATAATTTCTTGAGATTCCACGCCAATCGCCTTTTCCAAGCTTTTGTAAACCTAGTAAAAACATCCTGTGTTCTTCCTCTGTCCAAGGAACACCTGCAAACCAAAGTACCAAACACCCGCATCCCGTTTAAGGAAAACTTGATAATATAATAAATTGGTAATATAACCGGCCAGTACATAACCGAACCCAACCCAAAACAGACAGTCTGGTTTTATGTAACCCAAATGGCAAAACCGAAGCAAAAACCCATCGCGAAATCCAAAAACCTAACGACGGGTTTGAGCCCAAAACCGACAAATGGTATCGGTATGAGATTAACACATTGATTACTAAATGCATATAATTAATATATGCACCAAACTTTTAAGTTTCTTGAATTCAGAAAGCAAAGAAGCAATTAAATGGCATTAATAAAAAATCTTCAACATATACAAATATTAGTGTAATGATTCTCTCAAAGTCAGCACAAAATTAAATGAACAAAATCAAATACAATAATATTTTGAATTATTAACATCAATTTGATTACTAAAAAAGCAACCAATACCTGCTACACCGATAGTACTAATTAACAACAAATTTGCAACATTGAATTATAAAACAAAATAAAAATAATAAAAAATACTTAACATCAATTTGATTTTAAAACTTAACATCAATTTAATCACATACCTAACACCGATAGTACTAATTAACAACAAATTCGCAAAATTGAATACTAAAACAAAATAAATTAATTAAAAACAAAATTTAACCTTTTTTCCTGTCACGGGTTGAAGACGACCCGGCAACAAAATCCTCAGACCCGTACCCGTCAGCAGTGGCGTTAAGATCCGGCGTATCTCCGGGCGAATCACCGGCGTTGAATAAGTTGTTACTGGATCCGGTGCAGTGGGTCAAGTTGCCCATACTCTTACTCTTTCGGATGGAGCCATCAGTAATCCGGACCCCGAATAGCTTGAGGACTCGATTAGGACAAGTTCTTGAATTGTGGCCATTGTTGCTGCAATGAGAGCATCGCCTGGTCATCGCTCAATTGCGTTGAGTAATCGAATTGGGGATAATAATTATAATTAATATAATGAATTGGATTGATGGTGGTGGGGAGTTTATATAAAGAATTTGATCAAATATTATAAATATGGAAATGAAGCGAAAAATCTATCCCTTTTTTTTGCAAGTAATATATATAGGATGGACAGGGTATCAAGTTTATTGTGGGATCCTTGTGTTATTGGTATTTGATAAAGTTAGTCCTTGTATTTACTTGGATGATATAATTTTTTATTTATTTTTTTAGCGTCGAATTTCTTTTAATTATTACTATTTTTTTTGTTTTTTTATTTTTGTATACTCGTATATGAAAAGAGTATACGTTTTATTGAAAATTTTTTAAAACCTTCAAAAGAAGTGTTGCAACTAACTAACAATACATTCTATACTCTATAGACAAATCAATTATGGTTATGTTATAGGATAATACATATGACGTAATGAATATTGCTACATATCATATAGTTTATTGTAGTGTTGGTGATAAGTCCACAATGTGGTGGTGTTAACGAGTTTTTTGTCTTTTCAAAATTCAAATTGCATGCAATCCGTTAAGCCGTCTCCTCTCTCTCTCTCTCTCTCTCTCTATATATATATATATATATATATATATATATTGTGTAGCTGGTTCTTGTAAGATTTTTAAAGAAAAAACTAGTAAAAAAATCAAATATTTTTCTCTTAACTAGAAGCTAAAAAAAAAGTTATGATAAATATCATACACTTGCATAAGTTTTATTAATGCTTTTTAGCACATAAAATCTCACACTTCCTCAATTATTGGTCTCTATTGAATTTTATTAACCAAATAATATCCGGCTTCCTGTCAAGTGTTAAATGAAAAGCTCCCATTTAGAACCTCCATAAGGTAACTTGATTGGTTCAAACTTCGACAATCAAGTCACACCCAATGTGGTTGGTAGATGAGAGGATAAACATACGAATATATGTGCAAGTGATTAGCGCATGCAAATTTGTTGAAAACTTGAAAGTTAATCTTGAAACAAGTTAAAAGTGAAAGTCAAAGGTACAACCGTAAGAGTTCTAAAAATAAGCTTAATTTATTTGTTATGTTATTTTGAATGGTAAGGAAATCGAGTTAAATAAGGAAATGTGGTTTCCAACGTAGAATAGGTTTTCTTGTTCTTTAAGTTATTAATAAATTGTTAAGAGATATTTAATTAGGGTATCAAGAATTATAATAAACAGAAACAGTCGATTTTTGTTGAGATCAAATTTCATGTTTATGTTCGTTTTCTTTGCCTTGGTTTCCCATATTTTATTCCTTTCATACGAAATAGTTTATACGCATGTGTTATTATTAGATATAAAAGCAATTAGCTTTGTTAGAAAAAATTATAAAAATCATTTTTCATATGCATCCACTTGCCTTTACAAATGGCCCTTGTTTCCAACCTAGAATAGGTTTTCTTGTTCTCTAAGTTAGAGACTTACATAACCTATATTATATTATGGTCATATTCCTCGTATGTTCATACTTCATACTTAATACCTTCATTCTAACGCATGTGTTGTGAGCTAGGTTAACCAAATGCATAGACACAAATGCTAATTGCTAAGTAGCCTCAAAAGTTATTTTATATGTAATTTATATATGATACTGAAAGTTTAATAGCCGATTTATTGCGTTGCTCACACCAAGTACAATCATTTACATTTTTCACTAAGTTTGTGAATCGAGTTTTGCAGTCACAATAATCAAGTCCGACAAGTGTTGAAGTTGAAGCGTAGTTATATGAGATGTGCTATTGGCTGATATCAAAAGTTAAAGGTCAAGAATATACATGAATACATCTTATTAAAGCATTCAAAATCTGCTGTTTTATAATACTTGTATTAAAATACAAAATTTATAACACATTTTGGTTAAAATAATCAACGTTTTGTAACTGTTTCTCTTTGAAACCTTTGAAAAGAAATGTATTGGGTTAAAAGTGAATGTAATACAAAATGAGACTCCTGAAATTGTAACATATCCATACTTCCGTCCACGTTATACGCAACTACGCATGAGTTGGCGGTGAATTTGCACGTGATTAATACGCTATAAAAATTAAACTTTGGTCAAAGATATTTTTATTTATAAACGTGTCATGGAATAAATTGGGGTCTTCTTGGAGTTGAATAAAACTTCTATTTAGTATGTGTGCACGAATTATATATCGTTGGTCAAAATTACGGTATAAGTTTGTCAACTTTTTAACATTAAATAGTTAAATATCTTCATTTTATCCTTTTTGAAAAATGACTAAGGTGCTGTTTGTTTTTCCTCAGAAGGACTTCTCCACCTCTTTTGTCTGCACTGAGAAGAGGGCGCGCAGACGTTGGGCTCTGCAGTGTGTTTGTTTTTTCGAAGACGTTTCATTAAAAAACGTCCGCGCGCCCTCTTCTCCCAGAAGTGTTGGTATTATTACTTCTTTAACCTCTTCTCCCAGAAGTGATGAGCCAAGTTGCTACTGATGACTCCACCAGCAATTCTTCACTCTTCATTTTATTCTTTTCATTTGTTGTCACCATAATCTTTGTTTATGGCTGTGTTTTTCTATCGATTGCCGCCATCATCGCCGATTGTTACCGGGTTTGATTTACGAACCCTAGGCAGCGATCGTGTGGTGGTGGCAGCTCTCCGATGTTGGGAAATTACGGTTGTTAAATCTAGGGTTTATGACCTCTGATTGTTACCGGATTCGGTGTGGTGGCTGTACTCCGGTGTGGGGAAGTGATGGCTTTTAAATCCACGGTTTCTGACGCCGGTTGCCGCCTCTGTCGATGTCGATTGACATTTGATTTGGGTTTTTTCGATGGTTGTTTGAAATATGAAATCAGGTTTGTGGCTGTGATGATCTAATGTTGTTCGAGTTAACATCAGCTCAGGATATGTGCCTGGCGTGGCAAAAATGCAGGATGGCAGGTACCCTTGCAGCCATGGCACTTTGAACCTTTTGCACCAATGTTTAGATAGGTCTGAGCCTCTTTATAGTGATTATTAAATCATTGATGAATTTCAAGTTTTAGTTTCTTTTGATATTTATAGATGATGGTATTTAAAGATTTTTGAGTCCTATATTTCACCCGAACCATCATCGTTTATACTACTTATTTTTCTTTAATTATTTAAATTTCAGCTTATTTTAGCAGTCTGCAGATGTTAAAAAACAAACAGTCTTCTTGTTGCAGACTGCAGAGTTTTGGTCCACCTCTTCTGCTACAGATGTTGGCAGATGTGGTTTCGCAGTCTTCTGACATTTTACCTCTGAAAAACAAACAGCACCTAACATTAAATAGTTAAATATGCTCAATCCCAAGTTTTGTTTACTTGTTTTGTTGGATGTGAAACTGGTTGACTAACGAATTCGTTAGTTATTGTGTTTACCCGTTTCAAATTTATCCGCTAGATTGAAAGTCATTTTTAAAAAATATGGGCAACAAATAAAATATTAAAAATCTCTTGGCTTAAAACCGGTTTGCCGGTTTAAATCAGTATTTTATAAAATAAAAAAAAACAGCGGTTTGATATTTTAACAAACCGTCCAAACATACTACGAGTCTTAATGCCGGTTGCCTTACTAAAATCTGGCATAACCGGTTCAACTGGCAGGTGTGTGATTATTTCAAAACATTAAGTTTTATATACTCTACTAGGATATAGCCCGTGTGATACACGGGTAGCTAAAAAGTAAAATAAAAAAAAGTTAAATTTAATAATATATATATATATATTAACATATCTTATGAATTCATCAAATATAAATAATCTCTTAAAATACATAGATTAGTGACAATAATTTTTATTTGTATTTTAAAAGTAATAAAATGGAAGATTGTGAATCTATACCAATTAAGAAAAAGAGAAGACTAATATCAATTTATTATAGTTGAGTTGGTAAGCCATGCACATTTTGAAAGTAAGGTAGTGAAGTCAATTCCCACCAACAATATATTTTTCATTTTATCATTCATGAAAGGAAAATTGTAAAAATAGAAACTTGTACACTTGAAGCCTTTGTGAAAGGTCTAGTTGAATGACATATGACAAAATTGTGTTGATTTAATATAATAGGTAGATTTTAGTATGTAAATCTTGATAAAAGTTTATAAAATTGATAAGATATGATCTGTAAGAAATTAAAAGCAACCAATAATTGTACCAAAATGTACTAAAAGCATTATATACTAAAAAAAATATAAACTAACATAGACACGTTTAAACATCGATTGGCATGAAAGCCGCATTTGGCCTTTTGGGGCCTTTGGCGTCTTTGAGGTGGTGTTTCTCGACGTGGAATATTAATATCCAACTGAGTCAATGGTGTGAATTGTGAGTTCCTTTTATTTATGAACGGATATTTGATTTTCAAATTCATTAATTCAGTTTTGAGTTGTTATCCTAATCCTATACATTTTATTATGAAAAGTTAGTAACTTTTTAAATAAGAAAATTAGATTTTAATAAGCATAACTATAACTTATGGCCGATAATATTTCACAATTACACTTTACCTAACGATAATTCTAACTTACGCTTTTGCTGTCAAAAGCAATTTCCGTATCATAACAATCATGAATTTATTCTTCATTTTTACTCGATTTTTATGAATACAGCGGAGAAAAGTTCTAACGAAATCGAGTATAAAATAATCTCGTTATTTTACCATGTAAATAAATCTTTTTATTATCTTAACTAATTTGTCAATAATAGTGAAAATGAAGTTTTCATAAATTGTGCGAATCGTATTTATGGGAAAGAGAGGTGGTTTGGATGTACTAAGTTTGGCAAAACACATGAGATCATATCATTTACTACCTTATCATCAACCTTTATTCAAATTTATTTTCGACACTTGGGCTCCTTCTATCACCATCCACCAAAAAAGTATTTATATCACCTTATCTCTTCTTCCTTCACATTTTATCTTTCACACGCATATATACATATTAAAAAAGGGCATTTACATATTTTCTATTCTTAAACTTTGAAATTACATATTTCTCCAAATAATGTTTAAAGAACGTTATACATTTTGCATTAAAAACTTGTATCTTAGAAAAATATGTAATTTCAAAGGTTATGAAAAGGAAATATGTAAAAATCCTTAAAAATAACTATATGTATGGTAAGGGTTTTGGTATGAAATTGATACCTCTAAAATATGTTAGATGATTACGTAACTTATATACCCGAATCACTTTCATCTATGTGCGCAAATAACACAATCTATGTACATAATTACAACTTTAAATACATAATCTTTCATTGATTTAACTCAAATTCATGGGTATGGTTCTTACCAAAACCAGATAACTTTTAAACGGGTTATAACATCTTATTAAATTAAAATTAATCTTATAAATTATTTGATATGAAAATCATATAAAATAGGGATATACTAAAATTTAATATCAAATTAAAAAAAAAATATTATTTATAATTAATAAACAATTTTATAGTAAAAAACATAAGCGGGTCATGGATCACCAAATCCAGATAGCTGTTAAACGGGTTATAACATATCATTTATTTATGAAACCCTTTCATCATCAAACCCTAAGTATATTATTAACTTTCTTACAATAAAGAAAATTAAAATCCAAAAACTAAATATTAAAAAAACAAAAAATGTAAAACAATCATTCTCTCAAGCCATCAGATTGCTTTATTTGTAAATGAAGGTTTCTCATGCATTTGACCCGAATTCACGGGTATAGTCTCACCAAAGCAAATTAGCTCTTAAATGAGTTATAGCATCTCATTAAATTAAAAACTAATCTTATAAAATATTTGATATGAAAATCCTATAAAATAGGGATATTCTAAAAATTAATATCTTATCTGATATTATTTATAATTAAGAAAAATTTTATAATAAAGAAAATAAACGGGTAATGGGTATCACCAAACCCAGATAGTTTTTAAACCAGATTATAACATATCATTTATTTGTGAAGCCATTTTATCATCAAACCTCAAGTATATTAATTATTAATTTTCTTACAATAAATAAAATTAAAATCCAAATATACATATATAAATATTAAAAACAAATAATATAAAACAACCCCGTAATACGGGGGGATAAAATCTAGTAATCATATAAAAAGAGCACGTTAAACATACCCCTCATGTCAGCCATTACATATATATATATGGAAAAACTATCGTAAGCGTACAAAGTGTATATAGACATAAACATAATGCGTAGCTATTTACTTGATGCACAATTACTTTCTGCGCAATCAATTAACTTTTATGTGTAATCAATTTATTTCATGCGCAATATGACGCAAAAAGACTTTGTACGTTAAATATTCTTTATATTGGATTTTCCACATAGATATGTATTTTTTGTATTAATGCTTCTTAATGAATTGAGTTCTTATCTTTACTACAAATTTCAAATTTTGAGATAAAATTTCATTGATGTTTATATTTCTACTTTTCTAGTGATTAAACATGCACAAGAAAGATATAAGTCTCTAATTAACTTTTATAATTCTACTTATGTATGATACAAAACAGGATGTGATCTCATAAAGTCATAAGTAGCTGCATTATTAATTTATATTATCACAAAAATCTTCCGACATGAAAACTATATATTTATATATTCAATGATAATTTAAATAACAAAGAGATCATTTATTTAGGAGAATTCTTTGAACATCTGCACCTTTTTTTCTAAAAAACCAACCAATACACCCCGTATAGTTCTATAAAGGACGTATAGAGCCCCGTATAGCTTTTCGTATAATTCTATACGGGATGTATAAAAGATGCCTAGGTGTCCCTGATAGGGTCCTTTATTTATCTATGAAGTACCAAATCATGTGAATAATAGAAAAGAACAAAAACGATAATTGGGGCCCTATATGTGCAGCCGTATAGGATAATGTAAAGAACAACAATATCTCTAATAAATCTTTGAAGATCCCTCCTTTTGTACTTGTAGCTCACTTTGATTTAAGAGTGATTATTTAACTTAAAAATGTTTAATTATTAGTATAATAAAAAATTATAAAGAAGAGATGGATACATGAAAAGATGATATTATTGAAAAGATAAATTAAAAAACTATTAGAATAAGGTTTTCTTTTTTAACTACTATTATTTTCTTTGTTGCTTCTACAGGGGTTAACCACTTAGGTTGACCCCTTTGGCATGGGACACAATCACAGCACGGGCACGAGTTTAGGTTTTTTTTTTTTCTCATTTTTCTAAATATCATATATAGTCCAATGATTCATTTCTACCTCACCTCACAAACGCATTTCGCATTTCAGAATCAAAACACAAAACCTCCATCGCATACGTGTTGCCTATGTGTCAAACTCACCTCTCGCCGTTCACACCTCACATAGCATTGGTAAAAGAAAAATATATGATATGCAATGAGTATTTTATTCTTAAGTTGTTATATGTAAAATTCACCTACCCCTACATAACAAGTGGATTGTAGTTTAATTATTAATTAGATTTTTAATTACCTAATAAATAATCTATAAAGTTATTATATGACCGATGAGATTTACATAAAAGATGATTTAACCGTAAATACTCATGTACACATGATACATTTTTTTTTTCTTGATTACCAAATTGGTATCATTACTTCTTTTTTTTTAGTTTCTTCTCTTTATTGGTCTTTTGTTTGATTACCAAATTGGTTTTAACAGTAAGCAAATTGGCTTTTTAATGTATACATGAGTCATAACCGGTATATTCATACTTAGTTTGGTTTCTGTTATACACGTTTAGTTTTATATGTTTAGGAGTGGTTTGTTCATCTTCAATAGAATTAAATCTAATCAGTATGATTCATAGTAACATGTTTACTTAGAAAATGAAATAAGTTTGAATTGGAATGAATCGCTTTAGATTCATTCTTTTTGACATTCATTCCGAAATATTGTCGAACAACAACCGCCACCTTGCAACTTGCGGTCGTCCTCACCGCCTCAAATTTATACAAATACATTTGTTGAGAACTATGCCTCACTCTTTTGTACAAAGTGCATCCAATTTGTACATGTAATATTCTTTATATTTTTCTTTTGACCCCTACACTTTTCATAGTTTACAAATATGTCGTAAAATATTTTTTAGTTTTAGCTGCCAACATTTTTCCACCTTCAACTTTGGTCTACCGTACTTTTTCATCTTTTACAATTTTTTTTGTTTAACATTTACGTCTAAATTTAACGAGTTAACAAGCTGCAACGCATGTGTGTGGTTCAACGTTTTTATGTCTATTTTCGCTGTTTAACATATCCCCGTCATAATACGCAGATGTTAAGTTGACTTAGTTAATTTTTTTTCTTTATTTTAAGATTCGGTCTAATTTTTGTGTGCCAACATTACGCAACGAGCGTGTGTGGTTGACCTACAGTCTGCACTTTGTTTAGTTTTCATAATGGTTAACGTTGGTTCCTGGCCGTGGGAGAGGGGATGGCGAGCGAAGGTGGCGGTGGTGGTAACTCCATATATTTGAGTGGAGTGGATATGTAAATCGCGGTTTTATACCCTGCCGCAGCAAACGCTGGGGGGGGGGGATGGTAATACTAGTTAGATACAAATAACTAGTTTATAGTTTTAAAACCAGATCACTAGTCAAAATGCTTGCTTCGTAGTCAAAATCCTTTCTCATGATGTGAAACTAAAACTGTTCGATGGAACTTGTTGGACACAAATCTCATTTTTTTCCAATTTAACTATTATTAATAAATCAAATTCAAACTAAACACGAAAATTTGAGAAAAGATTAATTGATTATGAGTAAACATGCAATAGATACAAAAAATAAGTTGTTTGATAACGACACAAGTTTCAAATGAACACTATTTGTACTCATCTTCTAATAAGATACAAAACTATGCCAGAAAAAAACTGTCACCTACTTTTAACCGAGTCATATTCTGGGTCCGTGAAATCTTGAAACAAGTCATATTCTGGTGAGCCTGCTTCTTCTTAATCTTCTTGTGGAAACGCCGCCTGTCAGTCTATCAATGCTCTGCTGATCTTCATGGTCACTTGCATCATCTGACCGCCATCTGGGCCCACCGTTCATATTTGTTTGCACAGGAAGCCTTTCATCTTTGTTGCTGAGCAAAGATTACATTTTTGTCCATTAAGAATCATCACTAGGGCTGTTGATGAGCCGAGCCAGAGAATTCAAATTTGAAACCAAGTTAAAAATTTGAGCTTGTTTATGAAGTTGATAATGGAGACAACTACGTAATTTTCACTAGGAATATTTCCAAAAGCGGAAAAACTCTGCTTTTCTACAAAAAGAAAGTTCATTTTTTTCTGAAATTAATTAGGAGCACAATGTTCTCTTTTCCTAAAATCTTTTAATTTTTCTCTAGGAATAGTTGATTGTTTATAAGTTAGCACTATTTTTATTCTAAAATAATCGCTTTAACATATGCATTTGCATATTATTCAAATATCTAAAATACACTCAGAAACAGAAATGATCAGTCTTCTGGATGACAATCAATGCTATGATTCTAGGGCTGTAAAGCTCGGCTCAGTTATAATAAAACACTTCAAATTTTCAGCTCGGTGTTTGTTTTGTTCATGGAAAGTTGAAGTGTTCGTTTTGTTTGTGCAATTCATAAAATTTGTCATTATTTTTATTAAAACTGAGCCAAATCGAGCCAAGCCGGGCTACAGCTCAAATTTTCAGCTCAGGTTCAAATCTGTGCTGAGCCTGTGCTTGCATTGTCTCGGCTCGGCTCATGAACAGCCTAGAATCATAATATAACATTGATTATCATCCACAAGGCTGATCAATGTTGTTTCTGAGGATATTTTAGATATTTGACTAATAAAAACGCAAATGTTAAGTGATTATTCTAGAAAAAATAAAATGCTAGCTTATAAATCATCCATGGTTCCAAAATAAAACATACGGGATCGCTAAAAAAAGAAAAAAACTTAAGGGAAAAAAACATTATGCTCCTTAAAAGAAATGAACTTTCATTTTTCAAGAAAAATACAGCCTTGCCTTTTTTGAAAATATTCCAAATTAAAATTAGTAAATTACATAATTGTCCATTATCAGCTTTAGAAAATATTGATGATAAACAGTCAAAGCATATTTAACTTAAAACTATAACATAAACAAATGTAGCTTTTTCATGATATAAGAGAGTAATAAGTTAAAAAGGAAAAGAATATATTCTCATACCTCCAACACATATCCATAACATCCTCCATGCCAGCATCTTTACCGAGTCTACTCAACCATGCAGATTTACCAGAAGCTTTTGACTTTAATAAGACACTCATACTACTAGATGAATCTTCAAGATTAGCACTAGCAATATTCCTAGATCTTGGAATCTGGTCAACCGACTCGTTTTGAAGATACTTATTCTTCCAAA
Organism: Bidens hawaiensis; assembly: GCF_021521415.1. NCBI lineage: Eukaryota > Viridiplantae > Streptophyta > Magnoliopsida > Asterales > Asteraceae > Bidens > Bidens hawaiensis. The sequence continues at coordinate 12,407 of NW_027505340.1, read as the reverse complement.
TCCTTGAAGAGCCTCGGTTAAATTCTTTTAACGGTGTCGTAGATGTTGTTATAATCAAATTTGATGACAGATTTTGAAACGGGAGTATTGTAATTTGTTAATCCACCAAAATTTGATTTTGGTGACGGGGTTTCCTCACCCGATTGAAGAAGAAAAGAGGTGTTTATGTAAGAAGAGGTTAAGTCGAACGACGGTTCATTTGAAGAAGAAAAGAGGTGTTTATAACGTTAAAAGTGGCGGAAGGTTAATCAGGTATCATGTGGTGGCGTTGATAGCCGAAAGACAAGGGCACATGCACCAATCAGCCGGTGTCCCGATGATAGAGTGTTATGTGTCTTATGTCCAAGGCTTGATTCAAAACTACTATCGAGCCGGGGGTCTCACCGGAAGCAGCCTCTCTATCCCTATGGGATAGAGGTAAGGCTGTCTACATCTTACCCTCCTCAGACCCTACCATAGCATTGCTATTGGTGGGATATACTGAGTACGATGATGATGATGATGATGATGATGATGATGAGGTTAAGTTGCTAGAATTGAAAAGATTAGGGTTTTCTGGAGCATTGTTGTTATTTTCTGGGAAGGTAAACTCAGTCATATCTCCATTTTTGACTTTTTCTTGGTCAACTTCTGGCAATAGCTGTATGCTTTTGTCCTGTGAACCACAGCTCAATCAATCAAGCATGATAATAATCAGATATCTTATCTGCGTAAATGAACCGAACGTTCAAATGAACCGTCGTTCGACTGGACGCTTGGTTATGTCTGTTTATCTAATAAACAAACAGACATGAACGAAAACTTTTTTTTGTTTAGTTAAACAAACGAACTCGAACGCATGTCTTGTTTGTTCTTATATGCTTGTGAATGCTTCGTTCATTTAATTTGTTTATGTTTGTTCGATTACGTTCATTTATGTTTGCTAGTTTACGTTTAGGCCCATTACAATTTAATCTATAGTTTTAATAACTTCTTTAAGCCTGATACATTGTTGTTCACATTTACTTAAAATTGGTTTTAGCTCAGGTATGTTCATTTATCTATGTTCAGTTATGTTTGTCCGTTTACATTCTGAACAGCTTGTTTACATTGTTAACAACAACAACCAAACCCAATAAAATTCCCACCAATAGCACAGCTATTAGCTGGGTCTGGGTAGGGTGAGATGTAGGCAAAACGTTCTTCTATCCCAAAGAATAGAGAGGTTGCTTTCAAAGAAACCCAGTAAAATTCTTGTTTGTGTTAACAAACGAACACAAACAAGAAAAACATGTACGTTTAATTATTCGTGTTCGCTCGTTTGTTCTGTTAAAGTTAAATGAACGAACACGAGCATGCTCCATTCATGTTCGTTCAGTTCATTTATACGCCTCTATTGATTGCAATGTTGACTTTTTACTAAGTTTCTTATATATCAGTTGCAACAATAAAGCATGTTCCTCTCATATTTCTACCACATGTAACATTAAAATTAAAAAGATTGCGAAAGATAACTTACAACTAACCCGGCTCTCAAACGTTGCATGTCAACCATTCGGTTTTTCACATCTTCATTAACAAGATTCTTAGAAATGAAATCTTCCTCAACGCTTCTAATCTTCCTATCAACTTGATACGCTTCAAGGTATCGGTAACGCTAAAATGACAAAAAAAAATGCAATTTAATAAAATGTTCAATTTTCAAAGTCCGCGTCAGCACATTTGTACACATCACCTGAAGATAGAAGACAAGAAGAAGACTTCCTATATTTGTTAAAGGTGTTTCAAGAGCATAATCCAGAAGACACTTATGCAAGTGTTTCTCCTCATTTAAATTCCACGGTAGCCCGATAATCCGATCGATTAAATTCCTTCGAATGCAAAGAAGACAAATTTCTGATACGAGTATCTCCAACCAACTCAACCCATCTTCAGAATCATCGTTTAATTGTCACACTTTGTTTGCCTTAACTTTTGTGCAAACCGATCTCTGATACATAAACGCTTCAATCAGAAAACCACACTCAACTCGGACCCGAACCGCAGTAATCGCCTCGTTAAGTGAGACCAACTCGGCCCCATTATCACTACCTGACCACCTTAAAACCATAAGAGCTGAATAAGGATTTTGTCTTTCCAATAATACTTGTGCAACTTTCGGATGTGTTGCGGGCCCACGATCTCGGGAAGAAGATGACAAGCTTCCTATAAAATGACACCGATTAATGATTAAAACATAAAACTAAAACTACAAGAAAATATGAAAGAAAAAAGAAAATTACCTGTAGGGCCTCATCACTGTGGTCATCTAGCAGATAGAAAGTAAATGATTCCATTATTGAATGCCTCGTGATATTAAACGTAGCAGAAAAATCGTCTACACAGAATCTCCACTTATCATCTGGTATTTTCCAGAGCCGGTCGAATAGATAATATAAAAACTATTTTAAGTTAAGGAGATATAAATATTAAATCATTGTTTTGTCAAAAAAAAGGAAAAATATTTGGCCTAGTAATGTATAATTAGGCCAGTAAACGAACCAAACGAACATGAGCAGTGCATATTCATGTTTGTTCGTTTAAATTTAATTTAACAAACGAATAAACATGAACAATTAAACGAATGGAGTTTGCTTATTCATGTTCGTGTGTTAAGAAAATGAACGTGTTCAGGTTTGTGTATGTTCATTCGTTAACAGTGTAAACGAACGAACACAGTTAAACATAAACAAGCAAACTTAAGTGAACATAGATGATCGGGACATAAACAAACATAATTAAGTGACCAATTGAAAGTAAACACTAAACGTGGACGTCAATATGTTGGACCAAACAATTAATAATAAAACTAGACTAACTTGTAATGGGTGATTTTGATTTCATAAAACTAGAATATATTGTGATAGACCTAAAAGGTTTTAATGAATATATAAATGAGCAAACTTGTATAAATGAATGTTTACAAACATAAATGACTAAACGAGGCATGTGTTCATGTCCATTCATTTAACTACATGAGCAAAAAATGTTGTTCGTGTTCGTTCGTTTGTTAAATAAACAAATATTCACGAACAGTTCACTGAGCATTCGGTTCATTTACAGGCCTATATATAATACATGAAAAAGGATACAGTTGCTTGCTTTGCTACCACCAAATCCGAGCTTCCACATAAAAAGAGAATATCAATAGCCGATTTCATGTTTTCAAAAGGATAACTTCCTATAATACCCTCCATTTTGGCTCTGGAAAATGATAATCCTGCGATTTCTAGTTCATGCTCTTTATCTGGTGGATACACTTCTTGTTTGTCAAGATTTGATAAAGCATCATCAATGAACAGGATCACATCATGTGGCGATGAGGTTTCAATAGGGGACTGCCAGGCGCGCTTTATAGACATTGATCTTCTTTCACGAACATCAGATTGCCAAGATGAGAAACTCTCATGGCGATTTAGATCTTCAAGAAACCTGTGCCTTGTGTACCAAATCATCATCTCCATATGCTGGGAATCCGAGTGCAAGCACGTAAAAAAATAACGGGGTCAAACGGGTTTGGGTTGACCCGCACACTTTTGTCCATTTTTTAATTGAATACTAAATGTGTCAACTTGATTAGAAAATAATAGCATCATTAGAAACAATCTAAATACTTGAATAACGCAATTTAGGAAGTTGACATGTTAAAAAATACTAGGTATGTAAACGAACAAGTGAACCATTTAACTTTAGCTAACAAACAATCGGACGCAGACAATTAAACGTAAGGGTTTTCTTGTTTGTGTTCGTCAGTTACTCAGTTAATTAAATGAACGTGTTTGTTTATGTCTGTTTGCTAATGGTACAAACAGATGGTTCACACGAACGTAAACGAATGAATTAACTAAACATAAACAAATATAAATGAATATAACTGAGCTGGCACCAATTATAACTTTCTAAGTAAATGTGAATATCAATCTGTTGAGCCTTAAAAATTAATAAAACTAGACTAAATTGTAACGAGCCTAACAATTTAAATGAATACATAAACTTAAATATGCAAACTTACGAACATAAGCAAATGTAAACGAATGTTCACAAGCATAAGTGAATGAACGAAACATGTGCTCATGTTCGCTCGTTTAACTAAATGAAGAAAAAGTTTTGTTCATGTTCATTCATTAATTAAGTAAACAAATTTCCAACAAAAAATACACTTTATAATGAACCCGTTATCACAAGTAACGCATGACTGCCTAACTAGATATCATGATCCACAAGTCTATTACAACGCATACTAAAAAGATAATATTTACCAAAAGTCTAAATCTAACCTGCTTTGTCTTTAATATGCTCTCCTGTAGATGGTAAATATCATGAAGCTGTGCAGAAAGAGAATCTTTCAAAGAAGATTCCAATTCTTCAAGAATGGTTGATATGCCACTTAGCCTCACTGTAAACTTGAGAAGCACACTTGACTTTTCCTTCGATTTCTCAGCATCAAGATTATCTTTACAACATCAAAGAAGTCGGTCAATTCTACAACAAACGTTAAAACAGTGCACACACATCAAAACGTTGAAGGATACAAATTGGCTTAAGGTCAGCAATAATATTTTTAAACATCCTCTTGCACCAGTCTTTCACAACCACTTCATCCAACAATAAAGCAACAATCGGGTCACTAGAAACAGCACTTTCATCCATACAAACATCTGTGATATCTATTAACAAACTGTTAAGATAAACGTATCTCAGACTTATCGAAACCAGATTATTATAAGCGTATCTTGGACTTAAGGATATAGTGGCAGATCAATGATAACAAATTGTTCTCCAACGCAACATCAAAGAACGAATGCAGTCTTTCAACATCAGTCGTCGGTTGTTTGTCACCATCTTTTTCTTGAAACCTATCATCATACCTTTTGGAAATAAGACCTGCCTCAACGCACTCATAAAACAGGCATCGAGTAAGTCTATTCCCAGTTTTCGGTATCGGAAATCTGCATACCGGGCAAACATCACAGCGCGGGCTGCATTCTTCACATAAAGAGGCATGACCACACGAAGTCAACACACTTTGAACACAACGTCCGCAGCTTCTTAAGTCTCGTGTGGCACGACAGTACTCGAGTTTAGCTTCATTGCACAAGTGTATCGGATCAATTGATGCTAAGTGCTCTAATGTTTCCTGAAATCAAAGGCACTAGCACCATAAGCTTCCAAAAACCCTAATTCACAGATCAAATTCACTCAACACAGTCCGAATCTGAACCGAATGATCAAAAGGAGATCTAATATTCTATGAAGGTGAAATTGACTTGTGTACATGGTAATCATGCAATTAATAGTCGAGTATCCTAAAGCTGAAATTGAATAAAGTGCGTATATATAGATAGATGTAGGAATATATATAGATATAATATACCTGGAGTTTTGGGAAAGTGTAATTAGGTTGAAGTGAGAGATTAGTGGTAGCGTTTCGATTATTATTATTACTGGAATCTGAAGCTCCTCCGTCGAATACCCTCCTGCTTTCCATTTTCTCGCCGGAGATCGGACCAGCTCTCAGTATTGGTTTTGATTACAAAATATACAGTTATTACAGATACAATTTATATTAAAATTACATAAATATATGTTATAAATAAGTAAAACTAGGTAACATATAGGTGTGTCTTTGTGTGACAAATAAGGTTCTTCAGGTAGATACCAACCTTAGATAAATGATAATGTATACGTTAAATTAATAAAAAAAATATATTCATGCACATAAAATATCATACATTTTAATCAATTAATATGATGTCATTTGAAATTATCTACTCATGTTTATTGGTGTTCGGTTTATTTGTACATATTTTAGCTTGTTAACTTAGTCGTTTTATTTGTTTAGTTTAGGAACTTTGGTACTTCATACTTGTTTATTGTGTTTCAGGTCACAGGTACTTAACGTGTTTAATTTGGACCCGTACGAGCTCGGAATGAAGACCCGGGATGTCCAGCACGCGAATTGAGACACATTATTGGACCTGCTGAGTGAAGAGACCCATCACGTAGTGCGATGGGTGTGGAAGGCTGGGCATCGCGCTACGCGATGCCCTTTAAAATATAATAATCAGTTGACTTTTGGTCCATCGCGCTACGCGATGGTCCCCTTAGTCGTGAAAGTTAGAGTTTGTTTTTATATCTCGTTTTGACGACCCTAGGCGCGATCATTCAGTTTCCAGGGCATTTGAAGGAGAGCAGCCTACCATCAATTCTATTCATCTGAAAGCCATAGAAATGATCCAAATCATCATAATCGAAGACCGAGAGATGCCGAGACGCGGCTAGATCCTTCGAGTCATACCCAGGATGTAAAGTATTGTATTTAACAGTTTTTCTCATGTATTAAGAACGAATTATTTGTAATCATCTTTGATTAATCTATGAGTACTGATGTCTGGTATTATTGTGCACTCAGTCGGTTTAGGTTTATTTTTATTAGAACAATTAGTTTGCCAGTTGCTATGATAATTGCTTATAGGATTGTTTTGACTAGTTTGAATATGATGAAGCATACGTTTGCCCTTAGTTGAGTCACACTGGTAGGGACCGTTTGATAACCAGTGTCGTGTGTTAGCGAGCGTGGATGCCTAAGGTTTATCTAGTTAGTCAATCTGCGTTGATCATTGATAGTTAATATGTTAAGTTGCATGAGATCGCGGTTAGTTTACTTGCTTGAACCCTGGGTGAGATTTGCTTTGTTTGATTGAGTGAATACATGATTAATTGTTCGTTTCTTATAAAACCAAATCGTTTGCTAGTGTGATCAGCACTTTTATATAGGTTAAAATCTCATGTACGGTTCTGTAGAGTGGCAGTAAGGGCGACTTATCTGTCAACTTTTCCACTATCACCCTAAAAAAACCAAACTCTGCCTTACGTAAAGTTGCTAGAGTACGATTAACCTCTGGATTTGGAATCACTGCTTATATACCCGGTATTGGCCATAATTCACAAGAACATTCTGTATTGGCCATAATTCACAAGAACATTCATAATGTTAGGAATCGATTTCACTTCACACTGACCACATACTCTTCGTGGTTCGACACCCTACTTACCCTGACTAGCTTAAGATGATTAGGACACTGATTTAATTGTTTTTTACTAGATAGCGACAGTCTAGCATCATTTATCAAAAATACATGATTATCCCAAAAATCAGATTACCTTAACTTTGTTGATATAATCATCCTTAGAATCTTTAGAATTTATGATAAATTTGTTGGTATTAATATTCTTTGTATGACAAATTTTTAATTGATTTTATATTTTACAATTAACAATTATATAATCAAGCAATATATAAAACCGAAAAAGTATAACAAAATGATTTCTTTTATTTCATATGAAATGTAATTGCCATGAAAATGACAAAAGCATACTAACCTTAAAGTCATGTTCAAATAATAATGAGTTAACAGAATATTAGAAAATTTAAAGTTGCATAAAGTGAAGATAGTTGTTCTTATTTACAGTAGTTGAAAGTATTAGATTATAAATGCTTAAATTTGAATACTAATCACGTGTTATTACTTAATATTATGGGAAGTTGTTAAAATATTTAATAGTCGATATATATATTTTAACAACTTATAGAAAACAAAAAAGAAGCAAAGATTTTCGATTTTATAGAAGCATGGTAAATAACTTTTAACTGGATTAACTATTTTTTTAATTAATGTGAGAATGGAATAATGAGAAGCATGATTAAGTTACAAATGATAAAAAATAAAAATAAAAATAATAAATGTTTATATTAAGTTACATTAAATGAGTGTGAATCTTACTGAATTTATAACATATTTTAATAATAAATGTTATGACTGTAATTTTTTTTTAAATTCTATATATAGCTTTATTATTTTGAATATAAACCATGATAAACACTTTAATTATGTACTAACAAACATGTAACACTAATGTAAACCTAATTCGTTGTATTTGTATAAAAATAAAATTAATAAATAAATATAATATTGAGATTATGTAAATACCTAATGAAAACGATATTTTAGGTTTCAATATCCTAAATGATTTTGAAAAGCGAAAATAGTGGAATGGGATTGAAGCATATTTTTTGGTTTAAAATTTTGAATGCTTTTAATTAAGTAATTTGTCTTATAAGACATGTTAAATTAACTATATTTAAATGTATAAGAAAAAGTATAAATCAAGTCATAAAATAAGTGTTTATGAAAATTTTTGTCTGAATTATGAAAGAAAATATTGAAAACTAAATATTGATCTTTTTATTGCTAAAATATTTGATACTACACAAAAAAGTCATATGAATAAATGATTAATTTCATATGTACCCTTACAAAATGACAGATGATTCATATAGTAATTCGTTATACATATGGATTATAGTTAAAATATTCAACTTCAATGATTTAATGCTAAACACCAAGATTTATATGACAGGTATTATCCATGTTTGCAATATTTATACAAAATATTTGGAGAAAATTAAGAAAATATACATTTTCTTGAGTTCTAATGCATATGAGAAAATTATTAAATTCAAATTTGAAACTAATATTATATAAAAAATTATGCACTGTTGCTCGAATCCTAGTTTAAAAACGATTTTTAGTTTGCCATACAAATCTAAATTATTCGACAATTATGCACCTTTATTTTCTTTATTTGCAATTACCGTGACTTTAAAATTTTATTCTAACAGGCTTACAACTTTAATTTTTATATTTCCTTATTTTCTTATTTCACCATTAATGTTAATAAATGAATCGGTTAGGATTTACATTTAATAAAAATATTGAATTTATTTATTGAAATGACTTAAAAGATAAGGACCATATATTAAAATTGGTTGAAAAAAAATGTGAGGAGAGTTATGAGCTTGACAGGCGACAAAAATGGTAGTCTTTTATTAGAGTAGATAGAAAAGAAAGGGAATATAAAAGGGTGTTCTCAAGTTTGTATGCCAAAATAAAGCACAATAAGAGAAAACTTTCTTTTTCTTCCCTTTCTTTTCATAAATGAACTCGGAAACACAGCGAAAGTATGTGCTTTTTTTCCTTAACGACACTCCCACTGTTTTACACTAATAAATATAAATGTTACCCGCTGCTCAGGTTTGAACTCGATACCTTCCACTTAAAAGGTATGTCTCTATCAAGTGGGTTAGCCTCACATTGCCTATTTGTAGATTAGTTGGCCCACCTCTTAAAGAAAATGGAAAAAAAAAAGATAATAAATAACTTTCTTGTCTTAGCCCACCCCTTCGACCCTCCTCTTTCTTGATAAAAACGACATCCTATGGACCGATCTTACTAAAACTGCCTCATCACTTAAAATCGGCGAGTAACGCAAACCCCACTCCACATAAAAAGGACACATTATTAATGTCATGAATGCCATCATTTAAGTCCACTTGAAAGAGGAGAATTGTCAAAATGGTCAAGTATTATATCAATTTTGAAAATTGAGAGTTTGTGTTACACACTTGTAGACTCAACCGTAACCTTCGTATGGTGAACCTCGAATCTGACTTCATATGTGATTTAGTTAATCACATTTCATACAACCATTAGTTGGAGTTAGTATGTGGTTTGATATTGAGACCACAAACGCATATGAACCTAAGAAACAAATACAAAACATTCGTAATAGGAATTTGAGTACAAGATTATTTTCAAATACTTTCATAAGTACGTGAAGAAACACTAATCGACCCCGGGCAGATTACGGATAATCTGGGGGTTTAATAGATGTTTCCCACGAGGGTTAGGTCCGGCAAGATGGTTATTCTTATGATGACCTGCAAAACAGACACCTTGAGCTCGTCACTTAGAAGGGGGGGGGGTACCTCCTTGTGACCACCCTCCGGCGTGAGAATCAGACTAGATTGCTCTTGAATATAAGTGTATATTAAGAGAAATGACTAGAGCAGATATCAGATAATATATGGAGATATAAGATGATGATACCGTTCCAAGGTGTTGGAGTATTTATAGCCGAAGGTAGGTTTCCAAGCAGGTACAGCCGGCTGAATAGTATTCATGTTCTACCAACTGTGGGCTACGCACGTGTCATGCTGATGGTTGGTGGGTAGGCAGCGGCTGATAGTGACCAGGCCGGCTGTGTACTATTCCTTTTCCACCAACTGCAGGCTATGGACGTGCCCCGACAGGGGTTGGTGAGTAGGCAGCGGCTGATAGTGACTTTAAGTACTAGAGCGTGCTGCCCGTCGTACTGTTGTCAGTGAGCTGTCGTAGCTTTGGTCAGATCTTTTGTCCATACCTTGACAGGTACAGTACAAAAGATCCTCCAGTATCGTACGGACTGGCTCATTTGGGCGGGAGTATTCCCGGCTTTGGGCGGGAGTGTTCCCGGCTTGCTCATTCCTTCTTCAGGTGACATTACTGAATTATTTGAGAGTTAGTGCCTTGTGTGTGTAGCCTTGCTGTGCGGGTTGCCTTCCCTGATGGCTAGTATCCGTAGCTGCGGGAACAGGCGGAGTACGTCAACCATTGGGAGGCGTTTCCTGCGAGAGCAGCTTGCGTACTGCGCGTAAGGACGTCGCGTCTCTGAGCATTGTGGGTCCTGCGGATCCAGTTGGTCTTTGCGCAGACATCCCTCTAAGGTGTCTTGCGGGTCCAACTGCGCAGACGTCCCTCTGAGGTGAGTCTTGCGGGTCCGACTGCGCAGGCGTCTCTGTTTGAGGTGAGTCTTGCGGGTCCAACTGGGCTCTGCTGGGACCTACCTCTTCAGTACGGGACGGATATGGTCAGCCAAAGCATACATTCTTATAAAATATTTGTTATTGATTCACTGAATTTTTAGTTTTTATGTTTTAATTTCTTTAAAGATAAAAAATTGAAAGAAGTTATAATGGGGAGAATATGTATTTTGTTTTAATTTCTTTATGATTCATAACAAGTAATTTTGTTGTAAACTAACATGTGTGTGCAATACATGATGGGTATAAGACTGAGAAAGGACTAGCGTTTTCAATATTCGTTGATCAGTGTCGAAAGGCCGATCAAAAATAATATTAAGATATGTTTCATATTCACCTTTACTTAAGTAGAGTAATGAACCGCGAAGAATAAGTGGTTCGTGTTTCAAGTAATAGATTTTATGTATCATGAAGGTGGTTATTAAATTATGAAATATGCATATTTGATTTATTGGACACACTAGCAAAGTTTAAGTGGAAACAAGCGAACACACAAATGTCATTTAACAATTAATAAAAGAGAATCACCCATGGTTCAAATATATAAGAGCATAGATTTAACCTCCACATGAATGACTTGATTTTAATAAACCATCATTGATCATCTAGGTTTGCTAACTAGAATTCTTAATCGTAGACATCAACATCATCTATTGTATTTAACTGGTGCAAGGTAACTGTCACGACACAAATCAAGGACCAATGTATGTTTTATTAACTAGAAATAGTTAATAAAACCTAGCACACATCAATTCCAATAGCAGTAAGATCTTACAATATCAATGATGCAAGAAAATCTCAACGGTTTTAAGTTCAAAACAACATTAACAATTATAAGCATACAACTTCAATCAATGGATAATCAAATCAAGTCAAAACACAAAAACATAATCTAGTTCTTACAATCCTACACCTAGAAATGACTCGAGTGAATCAGCATATCACACCCCGACCAAAATTGGAGGAACATGTCGGGACGCGACGTGATTCTTTCATTGCACACGACACTATTAAAATGACAATATTTAAACAACTCAATCATTTTATTTAACATCAAAACACAACACGACTTGTTCATACAAATAAAAAATACAAGAAATTAAATAGTTCGTTTAACTAATAACCTAACGATCCAAAATAAAACTAACGTCTTCAAATCTTCAATCAACCAATAAATCAAACATGTAACGTTGCATAAAATATATTTTGTCAACACGGAAGTTGGTGAGTAATTCCATGATTTTTGTATATATAATATGAGGCAAAATCCACAATCATATGTGAAACCATAAATAATAACAACAATTGCTGAATATAAATCATAAATAAATGATGCTCCTTTCTAATAGGTAAAAACTACCAAATTACAAGAAGGAGAGTATGATCATACTTATTGAGGATGAGGATAAGGCCAACCAACAAAAGCAATAAACATTTAGCAATTAGGGGCTATTTGGGATTCCTTATTTTCACCTCCTTATAACTTATAAGGAGAAGTCATAAGTTACAAATATGTAACTTATCAACATTTCCTCTCACATAATAAGGAAACCCAAACACTATTTTTTAACTTTTCATAAGTCATAAGGTATAAGGAGGTAAAAATAAGGAATCCCAAACACCCCCTTAGTCATATGAGGCATATAATACACAGTCAGACAATTATTCTAATTAACACATAAACCAG